>NC_092091.1:70196064-70402696 GCF_045679555.1 Salvelinus alpinus
AATAAAAAGTAACACAATAAGAATAACAATAACGAGGCTCTATACAGGGAGCACCGGTACCGAGTCAGTGTGCAGGGGTACAGGCTAGTTGAGGTAATCTGTACATGTAGGTGGGGGTGAAGTGAGTATGCATAGGTAACAAACAAACAGCGAGTAGCAGCAGTGTACGGGGGGAGAGCAGGGCAATGTAAATTTTCCGGTGGCGATTTTTATTAATTGTTCAGCAGTCTAATTGCTTGGGGGTAGAAGCTGTTGAGGAGCCTTTTGGTCCTAGACTTACTTGGCGCTCCGGTATCGCTTGCCGTGCGGTAGCAGAGAAAGCAGTCCTTCAAATTTTGGGGCTTTCCTCTGACACCGCCTATTATATAGATCCTGGATGGCAGGAAGCTTGGCCCCAGTGATGTACTGGGCCGTTCGCACTACCCTCTGTAGTGCCTTACGGTCAGATGCCGAGCAGTTGCCATACCAGGCGGTGATGCAACCAGTCAGGATGCTCTCGATGGTGCAGCTGTAGAACCTTTTGAGGATCTGGGGGCCCATGACAAATCTTTTCAGTCTCCTGAGGGGAAAAAGGTTTTTGTCGTGCCCTCTTCACGACTGTCTTGGTATATTTGGCCCATGATAGTTTGTTGGTGATGTGGACACCAAGGAACTTAACTCTCGACCCGCTCCACTATAGCCCCGTCGATGTTAATGGGGGCCTGTTCGGCCCGCCTTTTCTGTAGTCCAAGATCAGCTCCTTTTTCTTGCTCGCATTGAGGGAGAGGTTGTTGTCCTGGCACCACACTGCCAGTTCTCTGACCTCCTCCCTATAGGCTGTCTCATCGTTGTTGGTGATCAGGCCTACCACTGTTGTGTCATCAGCAAACTTAATGATGGTGTTGGAGTCGTGTTTGGCCACGCAGTTGTGGGTGACCAGGGAATACAGGAGGGGACTAAGTACACGCCCCTGAGGGACCCCACGGTCTGACCCTGAGGAGAATCCATTCGGCCTGTTTATTAGATACCTGCTAGCCTGTTAGCCACCTGCTAGCCTGTTAGCCACCTGCTAGCCTGTTAGCCACCTGCTAGCCTGTTAGCCACCTGCTAGCCTGTTAGCCACCTGCTAGCCTGTTAGCCACCTGCTAGCCTGTTAGCCACCTGCTAGCCTGTTAGCCACCTGTTAGCCACCTACTAGCCCGTTAGCCACCTACTAGCCTGTTAGCCACCTACTAGCAAAAACTACTTGTGTGGGCTAAAGTTACAAAACCTCCACTGGATGGGAGGTTTATGGGTTAACTGAAAAACATTTGGACTTTTTTGTTACAGGGTGGAGAATACCTGTGAAATTCATATATCAGAAGTGTGAGATGCACTAATATGCTCTGCTGATTGGAGAAGCTGCTTTCATCTGCCGGTCAGTCATGGGAATCTATTACTAAAGTGAGACTGCCTGGGTTGTGAATTGACCTTGTACAAGGTAACATTGTTGAAGTCCTTGGAGTAATTCTTCATTTTTATTTTTTATTTTTATTTTTTTACATTTAATTTTAATCCCCTTTTCTCCCCAATTTTTCGTGGTATCCAATCGCTAGTAATTACTATCTTGTCTCATCGCTACAACTCCCGTACGGGCTCGGGAGAGACGAAGGTCGAAAGTCATGCGTCCTCCGAAGCACAACCCAACCAAGCCGCACTGCTTCTTAACACAGCGCGCCTCCAACCCCGAAGCCAGCCGCACCAATGTGTCGGAGGAAACACCGTGCACCCGCCCCCCTCGGTTAGCGCGCACTGCGCCCGGCCCGCCACAGGAGTCGCTGGAGCGCGATGAGACAAGGATATCCCTACCGGCCAAACCCTCCCTAACCCGGACGACACTAAGCCAATTGTGCGTCGCCCCACGGACCTCCCGGTCGCGGCCGGCTGCGACAGAGCCTGGGCGCGAACCCAGACTCTGGTGGCGCAGCATAGCACTGCGATGCAGTGCTCTAGACCACTGCGCCACCCGGGAGGCCCGGAGTAATTCTTCTTGAAAAACCTCCAGCCCTATCACTGGGTGTGAACACGTCTGGCACATTTGACAGCCAATGGACAAAGTTACCCTGGATAAGAGTGCGCTAAGAAAATAAGGAGAGTGAATGTGCAGGGGGTTAGATGTGAATGTGCAGGGGTTTAGATCTGATTAGAAGTCCAACTTAACCTCTGGTTATAATTACATAGAGTTACCCAGACACTTTTTATTTACGTTTCTTTACCTTTCTCGGAGGAAAGAAAAGGCAGACTCCTTAAGTGGGATGTGATTTGTTCCCTTGGTGGGTGCGGCTGAATTATTGATTCATTACTGTGTGTGTGTGTGTGTGTGTATGCATTACACAGCCTAACACACACTCAGCGCACACACACACTCCCCCATGGATACACCTGATAAGTCCCTTAGATTACAAACGGGTTGCCAGATTCAATAACCCAGTAATCCACCTTGGCTAATCATAAAAGTGCAATATCACAAAACAAAAACACAGTTTGTCTGCACAGATGGACTGTTTGTTTTCTTCTAGTTCTATTTCCCTGACAGTTGTTCCGTTTATCAGGAGTAGACTTTCCAGCACTAAGTAACCAATACTCTTTCATCTTAAAAGTGAGCCACTCTCTCAAGAGTCATCGTCGGAGGTCAGTGGAATGATAATTGTTTTAGGGGGAGTTAAAGCTCCATTAATCAGAGGGGGATTAGGGGGGAATACCTGGCAACCGTCCTCTCTGACTAAGTCCTCTCCATTCTATAGAGTCCTGATAGACAGCGGTCCCCAGGGCTCCTGACCCAGAATAACAAAGAGGGATTTGGGCCACTTAGAGCTGGCTACCCTGCATTGTGATGATTGTGAGATAAAATACAGTGTTGGGTCTCCAGTTGGGCACAAAGTTATTCAATTGATCACACCAATCCAGTGTTTTACTAGTGGTTAGTTTCCATGCCTGCATATATTCAAGAATGTAAATGATAATTGAACAGAGTACCAGATTTCAGACTGTAGCTACCTTTTTAAGTAGTTAGTGCACAGCTGTTTTAAACAACAGTTGTGTGGACTACCTTACATTTAGGGGTTCTAGAGCAAAGATTCAGTAACTCAAGTTAAATTGACTAAAGTGAAATATGTCAGTGTGTATAATGGCCTCTCTCTTCCCAGGAATCATTTAGTACGTGGCCTAAAATGCTTCAGGAAAGCAGTTGTGCACCGTTCGTCTTAAAATTATGTAACGATAATGTCGATAACTACACTCGGAAACGGAGCAAGCCAGAAAATGATTATTACATTTTACAAGTATGTTTTTTGTTCTTCTCTCTGGCTCGCTTGTGCCTAGCTTTCACTCTTCCCTCAGCATAAGCTGTCTGGCGCTCAGCAGATATCTAACACTGTTCCCTCAGCGCGAGCTGCCTGGCACTCAGCAGATATCTAACACTGTTCCCTCAGCGCGAGCTGCCTGGCACTCAGCAGATATCTAACACTGTTCCCTCAGCGCGAGCTGCCTGGCACTCAGCAGATATCTAACACTGTTCCCTCAGCGCGAGCTGCCTGGCACTCAGCAGATATCTAACACTGTTCCCTCAGCGCGAGCTGCCTGGCACTCAGCAGATATCTAACACTGTTCCCTCAGCGCGAGCTGCCTGGCACTCAGCAGATAGCTAACACTGTTCCCTCAGCGCGAGCTGCCTGGCTCTCAGCAGATATCTAACACTGTTCCCTCAGCGCGAGCTGCCTGGCACTCAGCAGATAGCTAACACTGTTCCCTCAGCGCGAGCTGCCTGGCACTCAGCTAAAACTGTTCCCTCAGCGCGAGCTGCCTGGCACTCAGCAGATATCTAACACTGTTCCCTCAGCGCGAGCTGCCTGGCACTCAGCAGATAGTTAACACTGTTCCCTCAGCGCGAGCTGCCTGGCACTCAGCTAACACTGTTCCCTCAGCGCGAGCTGCCTGGCACTCAGCTAACACTGTTCCCTCAGCGCGAGCTGCCTGGCACTCAGCAGATATCTAACACTGTTCCCTCAGCGCGAGCTGCCTGGCACTCAGCAGATAGCTAACACTGTTCCCTCAGCGCGAGCTGCCTGGCACTCAGCTAACACTGTTCCCTCAGCGCGAGCTGCCTGGCACTCAGCAGATATCTAACACTGTTCCCTCAGCGCGAGCTGCCTGGCACTCAGCAGATAGTTAACACTGTTCCCTCAGCGCGAGCTGCCTGGCACTCAGCTAACACTGTTCCCTCAGCGCGAGCTGCCTGGCACTCAGCAGATATCTAACACTGTTCCCTCAGCGCGAGCTGCCTGGTACTCAGCAGATATCTAACACTGTTCCCTCAGCGCGAGCTGCCTGGCACTCAGCAGATATCTAACACTGTTCCCTCAGCGCGAGCTGCCTGGCACTCAGCAGATATCTAACACTGTTCCCTCAGCGCGAGCTGCCTGGCACTCAGCAGATATCTAACACTGTTCCCTCAGCGCGAGCTGCCTGGCTCTCAGCAGATATCTAACACTGTTCCCTCAGCGCGAGCTGCCTGGCACTCAGCAGATATCTAACACTGTTCCCTCAGCGCGAGCTGCCTGGCACTCAGCAGATATCTAACACTGTTCCCTCAGCGCGAGCTGCCTGGCACTCAGCAGATATCTAACACTGTTCCCTCAGCGCGAGCTGCCTGGCACTCAGCAGATATCTAACACTGTTCCCTCAGCGCGAGCTGCCTGGCACTCAGCAGATATCTAACACTGTTCCCTCAGCGCGAGCTGCCTGGCACTCAGCAGATAGCTAACACTGTTCCCTCAGCGCGAGCTGCCTGGCTCTCAGCAGATATCTAACACTGTTCCCTCAGCGCGAGCTGCCTGGCACTCAGCAGATAGCTAACACTGTTCCCTCAGCGCGAGCTGCCTGGCACTCAGCTAACACTGTTCCCTCAGCGCGAGCTGCCTGGCACTCAGCAGATATCTAACACTGTTCCCTCAGCGCGAGCTGCCTGGCACTCAGCAGATAGTTAACACTGTTCCCTCAGCGCGAGCTGCCTGGCACTCAGCTAACACTGTTCCCTCAGCGCGAGCTGCCTGGCACTCAGCTAACACTGTTCCCTCAGCGCGAGCTGCCTGGCACTCAGCAGATATCTAACACTGTTCCCTCAGCGCGAGCTGCCTGGCACTCAGCAGATAGCTAACACTGTTCCCTCAGCGCGAGCTGCCTGGCACTCAGCTAACACTGTTCCCTCAGCGCGAGCTGCCTGGCACTCAGCAGATATCTAACACTGTTCCCTCAGCGCGAGCTGCCTGGCACTCAGCAGATAGTTAACACTGTTCCCTCAGCGCGAGCTGCCTGGCACTCAGCTAACACTGTTCCCTCAGCGCGAGCTGCCTGGCACTCAGCTAACACTGTTCCCTCAGCGCGAGCTGCCTGGCACTCAGCAGATATCTAACACTGTTCCCTCAGCGCGAGCTGCCTGGCACTCAGCAGATAGCTAACACTGTTCCCTCAGCGCGAGCTGCCTGGCACTCAGCTAACACTGTTCCCTCAGCGCGAGCTGCCTGGCACTCAGCAGATATCTAACACTGTTCCCTCAGCGCGAGCTGCCTGGCACTCAGCAGATAGTTAACACTGTTCCCTCAGCGCGAGCTGCCTGGCACTCAGCTAACACTGTTCCCTCAGCGCGAGCTGCCTGGCACTCAGCAGATATCTAACACTGTTCCCTCAGCGCGAGCTGCCTGGTACTCAGCAGATATCTAACACTGTTCCCTCAGCGCGAGCTGCCTGGCACTCAGCAGATATCTAACACTGTTCCCTCAGCGCGAGCTGCCTGGCACTCAGCAGATATCTAACACTGTTCCCTCAGCGCGAGCTGCCTGGCACTCAGCAGATATCTAACACTGTTCCCTCAGCGCGAGCTGCCTGGCACTCAGCAGATATCTAACACTGTTCCCTCAGCGCGAGCTGCCTGGCACTCAGCAGATGAGTAACACTGTTCCCTCAGCGCGAGCTGCCTGGCTCTCAGCAGATATCTAACACTGTTCCCTCAGCGCGAGCTGCCTGGCACTCAGCAGATGAGTAACACTGTTCCCTCAACGCGAGCTGCCTGGCACTCAGCAGATATCTAACACTGTTCCCTCAGCGCGAGCTGCCTGGTACTCAGCAGATATCTAACACTGTTCCCTCAGCGCGAGCTGCCTGGCACTCAGCAGATATCTAACACTGTTCCCTCAGCGCGAGCTGCCTGGCACTCAGCAGATATCTAACGCTGTTCCCTCAGCGCGAGCTGCCTGGCACTCAGCAGATATCTAACACTGTTCCCTCAGCGCGAGCTGCCTGGCACTCAGCAGATATCTAACACTGTTCCCTCAGCGCGAGCTGCCTGGCACTCAGCAGATATCTAACGCTGTTCCCTCAGCGCGAGCTGCCTGGCACTCAGCAGATATCTAACACTGTTCCCTCAGCGCGAGCTGCCTGGCACTCAGCAGATAGTTAACACTGTTCCCTCAGCGCGAGCTGCCTGGCACTCAGCTAACACTGTTCCCTCAGCGCGAGCTGCCTGGCACTCAGCAGATATCTAACACTGTTCCCTCAGCGCGAGCTGCCTGGCACTCAGCTAACACTGTTCCCTCAGCGCGAGCTGCCTGGTACTCAGCAGATATCTAACACTGTTCCCTCAGCGCGAGCTGCCTGGCACTCAGCAGATGGCTAACACTGTTCCCTCAGCGCGAGCTGCCTGGCACTCAGCAGATATCTAACACTGTTCCCTCAGCGTGAGCTGCCTGGCACTCAGCAGATATCTAACACTGTTCCCTCAGCGCGAGCTGCCTGGCACTCAGCAGATATCTAACACTGTTCCCTCAGCGCGAGCTGCCTGGCACTCAGCAGATATCTAACACTGTTCCCTCAGCGCGAGCTGCCTGGCACTCAGCAGATATCTAACACTGTTCCCTCAGCGCGAGCTGCCTGGCACTAAGCAGATATCTAACACTGTTCCCTCAGCGCGAGCTGCCTGGCACTCAGCAGATATCTAACACTGTTCCCTCAGCGCGAGCTGCCTGGCACTCAGCAGATATCTAACACTGTTCCCTCAGCGCGAGCTGCCTGGCACTCAGCAGATATCTAACGCTGTTCCCTCAGCGCGAGCTGCCTGGCACTAAGCAGATATCTAACACTGTTCCCTCAGCGCGAGCTGCCTGGCACTCAGCAGATATCTAACACTGTTCCCTCAGCGCGAGCTCCCTGGCACTCAGCAGATATCTAACGCTGTTCCCTCAGCGCGAGCTGCCTGGCACTCAGCAGATATCTAACACTGTTCCCTCAGCGCGAGCTGCCTGGCACTCAGCAGATATCTAACGCTGTTCCCTCAGCGCGAGCTGCCTGGCACTCAGCAGATATCTAACACTGTTCCCTCAGCGCGAGCTGCCTGGCACTCAGCAGATATCTAACACTGTTCCCTCAGCGCGAGCTGCCTGGCGCTCAGCAGATATCTAACACTGTTCCCTCAGCGCGAGCTGCCTGGCACTCAGCAGATATCTAACACTGTTCCCTCAGCGCGAGCTGCCTGGCACTCAGCAGATATCTAACGCTGTTCCCTCAGCGCGAGCTGCCTGGCACTCAGCAGATATCTAACACTGTTCCCTCAGCGCGAGCTGCCTGGCACTCAGCAGATGGCTAACACTGTTCCCTCAGCGCGAGCTGCCTGGCACTCAGCAGATATCTAACACTGTTCCCTCAGCGCGAGCTGCCTGGCACTCAGCAGATATCTAACGCTGTTCCCTCAGCGCGAGCTGCCTGGCACTCAGCAGATATCTAACACTGTTCCCTCAGCGCGAGCTGCCTGGCACTCAGCAGATATCTAACACTGTTCCCTCAGCGCGAGCTGCCTGGCACTCAGCAGATATCTAACACTGTTCCCTCAGCGCGAGCTGCCTGGCACTCAGCAGATATCTAACACTGTTCCCTCAGCGCGAGCTGCCTGGCACTCAGCTAACACTGTTCCCTCAGCGCGAGCTGCCTGGCACTCAGCAGATATCTAACACTGTTCCCTCAGCGCGAGCTGCCTGGCACTCAGCAGATGAGTAACACTGTTCCCTCAGCGCGAGCTGCCTGGCACTCAGCAGATATCTAACACTGTTCCCTCAGCGCGAGCTGCCTGGCTCTCAGCAGATATCTAACACTGTTCCCTCAGCGCGAGCTGCCTGGTACTCAGCAGATATCTAACACTGTTCCCTCAGCGCGAGCTGCCTGGCACTCAGCAGATATCTAACACTGTTCCCTCAGCGCGAGCTGCCTGGCACTCAGCAGATGGCTAACACTGTTCCCTCAGCGCGAGCTGCCTGGCGCTCAGCAGATATCTAACACTGTTCCCTCAGCGCGGAGCTGCCTGGCACTCAGCAGATGGCTAACACTGTTCCCTCAGCGCGGAGCTGCCTGGCACTCAGCAGATATCTAACACTGTTCCCTCAGCGCGAGCTGCCTGGCACTCAGCAGATATCTAACACTGTTCCCTCAGCGCGAGCTGCCTGGCACTCAGCAGATATCTAACGCTGTTCCCTCAGCGCGAGCTGCCTGGCACTCAGCAGATATCTAACACTGTTCCCTCAGCGCGAGCTGCCTGGCACTCAGCAGATATCTAACACTGTTCCCTCAGCGCGAGCTGCCTGGCACTCAGCAGATATCTAACACTGTTCCCTCAGCGCGAGCTGCCTGGCACTCAGCAGATATCTAACACTGTTCCCTCAGCGCGAGCTGCCTGGCACTCAGCAGATATCTAACACTGTTCCCTCAGCGCGAGCTGCCTGGCACTCAGCAGATAGTTAACACTGTTCCCTCAGCGCGAGCTGCCTGGCACTCAGCTAACACTGTTCCCTCAGCGCGAGCTGCCTGGCACTCAGCAGATATCTAACACTGTTCCCTCAGCGCGAGCTGCCTGGCACTCACCGCTGAACACTGTTCCCTCAGCGCGAGCTGCCTGGCACTCAGCAGATATCTAACACTGTTCCCTCAGCGCGAGCTGCCTGGCACTCAGCAGATATCTAACACTGTTCCCTCAGCGCGGAGCTGCCTGGCACTCAGCAGATGAGTAACACTGTTCCCTCAGCGCGAGCTGCCTGGCGCTCAGCAGATATCTAACACTGTTCCCTCAGCGCGAGCTGCCTGGCACTCAGCAGATATCTAACACTGTTCCCTCAGCGCGAGCTGCCTGGTACTCAGCAGATATCTAACACTGTTCCCTCAGCGCGAGCTGCCTGGCACTCAGCAGATATCTAACACTGTTCCCTCAGCGCGAGCTGCCTGGCTCTCAGCAGATGGCTAACACTGTTCCCTCAGCGCGAGCTGCCTGGCACTCAGCAGATGGCTAACACTGTTCCCTCAGCGCGAGCTGCCTGGCACTCAGCAGATGGCTAACACTGTTCCCTCAGCGCGAGCTGCCTGGCACTCAGCAGATGGCTAACACTGTTCCCTCAGCGCGAGCTGCCTGGCACTCAGCAGATAGCTAACACTGTTGTCTCAGCGCGAGCTGCCTGTCGCTCAGCAGATCTTAACAGACGTATTGTCTTTTGTTTTCTTTCTTTCCCCTCATTATGTCAATTTAAGCACTTTTCCAGTTCCCACCCTCCCTGTCTTTCTCCCCCCCCCCCGAGATTGAGTTATTACTTTAATTTGCATGGCTCGTGATATTTCCTCTCCTCCTCCTTTCTCCTTCCTCCTATTTCTGGATACTGACTTTGGCAGCCAGATCAGCTGCTGTCTCATGATAGAAACTTCTGGTAGCCTCTGTTAGGGGGTCTGCCTTGGTCTGTCAGACTGTCTCAAGTTCACCTCAGACAGAAAATGACATGCACACATTAAATTATTACACTCTGGGTGGGGTGTGGTCATGGGGGAGATGCACTGTATACTGTGATGCACTGTATAGTGTACTGTGTCCATGATTGCACTTACCCAGAAGGTATTTTTAAATCAGTGATCTTGTATTGTCTTGTAGTATTCATTATGCATGACTAAACAGAGGTGGAGAAATTATTGATTTAAAGATTTCTTTAGCATCTCTTTCAATCATTTTCCATATTG
Organism: Salvelinus alpinus; assembly: GCF_045679555.1. Lineage (NCBI taxonomy): Eukaryota > Metazoa > Chordata > Actinopteri > Salmoniformes > Salmonidae > Salvelinus > Salvelinus alpinus. Next base: position 70,206,118 of record NC_092091.1, read on the forward strand.
TGGAGATCAAGCATATTTTACACCCAATTGCGCACAGACATTTTAAGTGATATCTGCAATGAATCTGATTGGAGCAAGCAAGCTACCATGGCCTTGGTGTATTAGCTAGCCCTTGACAGGCCTAGTCCACTATAGATCCCTGTATGTTATAATAGACAGACAGTGTGAACACATGGCCTGGAGATGTATTGTCCTGTAAATTTGAACCGACCGCATTCGGAGCCTGAGATTCCTCACCGTGTCAGAGCCCCAAATCATATCCAGTTGCATTGTTTTAGGCCCATAACAGTGAACCTGCAGTCTGTGGGACATTTCCCTCCACTCAGTCATGTTCTAATACTGCAGTAGTGTTAAACAGACTTTTATCAGGATGAGGGATTGGAAACAGTTTGTCTCCATATCCCCACACTGTAAAAAATATATGTATCATGATTTGACATACAAAAGGCAACCTGCTGCAATACGATTGGGAGTTTTCTCAACACACAAAGTTTTTGTTGAGTTTGCTCAACAACATTTTTTTTTTTTTTAACTCAGAATCCTATTGCTGCTGGTTGCCATGAAATTATACGTTGAATCAACATTATTTATTAAAAAAATTACAGTGCACATGATACATGTAAAACACTTGCAGAACCTTCAAGAAGTTAAAAGTAAACTTGTGAAATTACGTAACAGTTTAGCTGAACAGCACTATACTGTAGTGTAAGAATCCACATCAGACATTCATACCCGTAGTGGCATGTAGGGATTTAAACACCTTTATGGAGCTCACGGTATCACTACTGAATGCTAATAGACTTAATGAATGAATTATGATGTGGTTATAATCATAGCCTCGGGAAGTAGGGGTGCCGAGGGTGCTGCAGCACCACCTGAAAAATCAGAATAAAAATCACATATATTTATTATTAATTATTATTATATAACAAAAATCACAAAGTAGTGCACTGGGCCTTTAAAAGTCCTGTGTTAGCGGACCAATATAGCCGTCTGCCACACGGGCAAACAATCCCCTCCCCTAAACCACTTCCCGCGGCTATGGTTATAATGCAGTGTTTGACATAAGCAAGTATGGCCCTCTTCTAATTACTTATTGGTCACCCTAACTTATTGAGGACATTGAGACTTTACATAGACTGGTGTACATTTTAAAGCGTTGTCCCTTAACCCAGGGTGTTCAGCTTCGGCCGAGGCCACATCTCAGGCAGCATCAGCATCCCCTACAGCACGGCGTTCTCTCCGGACGGGGAGCTGGTGCAGTGTCCCGCCACCGGCACCCTCCAGAGCTTCAGGGGACGTGTCATCGTGGTCATCAGCCACGCCATGAAGAGTGCTGCCATGGTGAGAGAAAACACACACACGTTTAGGGATACACAGACATGCATGAACGCAATTGTAAACACAATGAACCTTTATTCATGTGGTGAAGTCCCATTGAGACCAATTTCTCTTTTACAAGGGAGCCCTGATTCACAGGTGCATGCATCTGCACACACTCAAACACACATGTATGCATGTGCACCCTACGCACACACATACACACACACACTGTGTCTGCAGCTAGGACGGTTAACTTGCACAATGAGCAATTTAATTTATTCCACCTAAAAGTTCAACAAACCAGACTGTTTAGGATTCAATTAGGCTCATATTCCGTTCCTCCACAGACCTCCACTCTAAGTCATACGGAAGTCATGGATTGTTCAATCAGACAGGTGTCCAGTTTGTGTTTCCCCACTGAAATGAGTTCACCTCGTCTATGCTGCATGGTTCAGCTGTTTCTGGGGCAAAGCTATTTGCTGTCTTCTCAGCATATTTGTGAACTGTAATTGAAGTGTATCACCATTTTTCCAAATGAAGCATAAAAGTATGATTTGGTTCTGTTTTTCGCTGTATGGAATAATACATGATAGTCACATTGCTATAAAAGACCATTCTTAGTTTAATTCACCTCAGTATAATCCATATTTAGGTTAATTCACCTCAGTATAATCCAGATTTAGTTTAATTCACCTCAGTATAATCGACCAAATCAGAATAGTACACCTGAACTCCTTATTATGAACAATGTATTAGGCTACATGTACTGCAGGTTTAGATATGATTCATGTGACATTCTGTTGCATCACCTTGCATCTCTTCTTGGCAGTTGGCCCTAAGATGACAGTTGGCCTCCTTCGAAGGTTGGCCTTCTTTCCCGGGAAGCCCCAGTTGGAAGCCCCAGTTCAGGGGGTATAGTTCTGATCGGATCCTCTCAGATCCACACAGTGATCAGGGGGCTTTAAGAGGGGATATCTGGGATGTCATAACTCCTTAAATCAGCGCACAGCGTCACATGAACCAGTATCTGTGCATTAGAGACCTCTCTACGGCCCAGAAAGCTCAGATTCAAACTCCCATTAACCAGCTCTGCAAGCGTTATGTCAAAATATGTTCGTTGATCACCAAATATGGAGTTTCTTCATTATTTACTTCCGTTACGGCCGGTATGTACTTCCAAAAAGAGAGAATGAGTTAATTATTTGTGGGGTCTAGCATAGAGGTCGACCGATTTATGATTTATCAACGCCGATACCGATTATTGGAGGACCAAGAAAAGGCCGATACCGATTTAATCAGCCAATTTTTTTATATATATATTTGTAATAATGACAATTATAACAATACTGTATAAACAATGAACACTTTTATTTTAACTTAATATCCTCTTATGGCTCAAAAATCAGCAGTAAGTATCAGCAGTGGAAAGAGGTGGCCATTTCAAACGGCCTCGTACTCAATTCTTGCTCGTTCAATATGCATATTATTATTACCTTTGGATATAAAACACCTTCTAGTTTCTAAAACAGGTTTAATTATTTCTCTAAGTGAAACATAACTCTTTTTACAGCCCATTTTCTGTAAAAAGTGACATTTCCAAGAAGCTATGTCTCTCTTCAAGATACTCTCTATAAAAGGCCTTGGCACTTAGGACTGTACAAACACGTCACACATCTTCCCCTGGTTGTCATGCGGAAGTGAGAGAAAAAATGACTTGATTATCTCTGTCAGGGACTGAAAAGAACATCTTTGAGTGATAAGTGCGCACTTTATTTTTTTTTCTGGGCGCGAAGTAGGAACTGGACTGCGCTCCTGGAAAACACTCGTTATAGGTGAATATGACCTCCAGCTTCGATTTTCTTTGATACATGTCACAATCTCATCCTAAAGTATGTTTTTTCAATATACTTTAATTATATTATTGAAATTTATTCTGGACTTTAGACGTGATGCGACGCAAGAATTTTGTCAAGACGGAGAGGTTAGCACGGCATGGCCAGTGTGCCATGCTAATTCAACAGGGACATCGTTCGTTCTAGGTCCAAATGAACACGGTTCTGAACAAAGGACCCTTTGGAGAACATTCTGATGGAAAATCAACAAAGATAAGGACCCAATTTGGGATGCTTTTTCATATATCTGTCGAACTGTGCTATCGCTAGCGTTTGACTAGAATCAATGCTGCTGTGTGTTAGCTATTGTAGTAAGCTAATATAACGATATATTGTGTTTTCGCTGTAAAACACTTCAGAAATCGGAAATATTGTCTGTATTCACAAGATCTTTCTCTTTCATTAGCTATCCACCATATATTTTTCTGAAATCTTTTCTGATGTGAAATTAGTAGTTGACGTTGGTGTCTGTTTTCTCTGGCTACTGCCGTGCGATTTCTGACTGTAGCTATGATGGTGGCTAAGATGGTAGCAGTAATGTAAAACTGATTTATAGCTAAAATATTCAACTTTTTCGAACAAAACATAGATTTATTGTGTAACATGTTATAGGACTGTCATCTGAGGGAGTTTTTTCTATGTTATTTAGGTTAGTTCTAGGTTAGTTAGGTTGGCTTTGCATGCTAGCTGCATGCTAGCTGCATGCTACCGGTGCTGTGAAAAATATCTGTCTCTCTTTTTGTATTTGGTGGTGAGCTAACATGAATATATGTGGTGTTTTCGCTGTAAAACATTTAAAGAATCTGAAATATTGTCTGTATTCACAAGATCTTTCTCTTTCATTAGCTATCCACCATATATTTCTCTGAAATGTTTTCTGATGTGTAATAAGGTAGTTGACGTTGGTGTCTGTATTTTCTCTGGCTACTCCCGTGCGATTTCTTACTGTAGCTATGATGGTAGCAGTAATGTAAAACTGATTTATAGCTAAAATATGCATTTTTTTTTAACAAAACATAGATTTATTGTGTAACATGTTATAGGACTGTCATCTGAGGTAGTTTTTTCTAGGTTATTTAGGTTGGTTTTAGGTTAGTTAGGTTGGCTTGTGCATGCTACTTCATCCTACTTGTGCTGTGAAAAATGTCTGTCCTCTTTTTTATTTGGTGGTGAGCTAACATAAATATATGTGGTGTTTTCTCTGTAAAACATTAAAAAAATCGGACATGTTGGCTGGATTGACAAGATGTTTATCTTTCAAATGCTGTATTGGACTTGTTAATGTGTGAAAGTTAAATATTTTACAAAAATAGATTTTGAATTTCGCGCCCTGCACTTGAAGTGGCTGTTGTCATATTACGCCCGGTGCCGGGCTTGCAGCCTGAAGAAGATATAATACATCAATGAAATCAATTTAGTCTCAAATAAATAATGAAACATGTTCAATTTGGTTTAAATAATGCAAAAACAAAGTGTTGGAGAAGAAAGTAAAAGTGCAATATGTGCCATGTAAGAAAGCTAACATTTAAGTTCCTTGCTCAGAACATGAGAACATATGAAAGCGGTTGGTTCCTTTTATCATGAGTCTTCAATATTCCCAGGTAAGAAATGTTAGGTTGTAGTTATTATAGGACTATTTCTCTCTATACCATTTTTGTATTTCATATACCTTTGACTATTGGCTGTTCTAATATGTACTTTAGTATTGCCAGCCTAATCTCAGGAGTTGATAGGCTTGAAGTCATAAACAGCGCAATGCTTGAAGCATTGCGAAGAGCTGCTGGCAAACACAGTAAAGTGCTGTTTGAATGAATAGTTACGAGCCTGCTGCTGCCTACCACCGCTCAGTCAGACTGCTCTATCAAATCATAGACTTAATTATAAAATAATATTACACAGAAATACGAGCCTTAGGTCATTAATATGGTCAAATCCGAAAACTATCATTTCGAAAACAAAACATTTATTCTTTCAGTGAAATACGGAACCGTTCTGTATTTTATCTAACGGGTGGCATCCATAAATATTGCTGTTAAATTGCACAACCTTCAATGTTATGTCATAATAATAAAAATTCTGGCAAATTAGTTTGCAACGAGCCAGGCGGCCAAGACTGTTGCATATACCCTGACTCTGCGTGCAATGAACGCAAGAGAAGTGACACAATTTGCCTAGTTTAATATTGCCTGCTAACATGAATTTCTTTTAACTAAATATGCCGATTTAAAAAAAATATATACTTCTGTGTATTGATTTTAAGAAAGGCATTGATGTTTATGGTTAGGTACATTCGTGCAACGATTGTGCTTTTTTCGCAAATGCGCTTTTGTTAAATTATCCCCCGTTTGGCGAAGTTGGCTGTCTTTGTTAGGAAGAGATAGTCTTCACACAGTTCGCAACGAGTCAGGCGGCCCAAACTGCTGCATATACCCTGACTCTGTTGCACAGAATGCAAGAGAAGTGACACAATTTCCCTAGTTAATAGAAATTCATGTTAGCAAGCAATATTAACTAAATATGCAGGTTTAAAAATATGTACTTGTGTATTGATTTTAAGAAAGGCGTTGATGTTTATGGTACACATTGGTGCAACGACAGTGCTTTTTTCGCGAATGCGCTTGTTAAATTACCCGTTTGGCGAAGTAGGCTGTGATTCAATGATAAATTAATAGGCACCACATCGATTATATGCAATGCAGGACAAGCTAGATAAACTAGTAATATCATCAACCATGTGTAGTTAACTAGTGATTATGTTAAGATTGATTGTTTTTTATAAGATACATTTAATGCTAGCTAGCACCGTACTGTGGCTCCTTGCTGCACTCACATAACAGGTAGTCAGCCTGCCATGCAGTCTCCTCGTGGAGTGCAATGTAATCGGCCATGATCGGTGTCCAAAAATGCAGATTACCGATTGTTATGAAAACTTGAAATCGGCCCGAATTAATCGGCCATTCCGATGAATCGGTCGACCTCTAGTCTAGCGGCCCTTATCCCCTTTTTGTAGCTGTTAATGACCAGTTTGAAAAGGTGAGAGACCATACTTACTCTGAAGTAAGTAAGACACGTATTCATATTGAAATGAATGGGCAACCTGAATTAACTTAGCCTGTGAACCAGATACTTGCCAAACCCTCTGTGTTGACTGTGTATCTGTGTATCTGACCTTCTGTATAAGAGAGATCAGACCAGTGAGACAGACTGATAGAGATGGTAACAAACAGAGATAGTGACAGGCAGGCAGGCAGACTGACAGGGGGTAGAGTAATCCATTTAGAAGAAATACCACAGACAGCCTAGTCAGTCTGGGGTGTATGTGACGGGTGGCTCAAGGTCAGAGGCGAGACGAACTGCCGTGATAAAGTCGACCTACCCATCTACACTGGTGTTTCTGCATAGACAGCACCCAGTCTGCACAGGCATCTTCCAGCCTTTGCAGCCAATAGAAAAACAACCTGTCTTGATGACACATTTTGTTTTTCATCAAATATGTTGTGGGCAGAAATTGGAGTTGTGCTATACAGCAAGCAGAGAACAGCAGAGTAGACACAGCTCAACAACTCAGACTGCTATATTGATGATGTAAACAAGTGGATAAAGCCTCATCCCACCACGGAATACATATTTTGGCACAACAACGTCTGTTGTGAGAATCTGCCTCACAGTAGCTCTTAGATGTCTCAGTCAATTTGCAGAGCAGGGAGGATAAAACCCAGTGCTACAGACGGATACACAGGAATATGGCCTTGTTGTTCTAGATGAAGGCCCTACTGAGCGGCCCTGTCGCCCAGACGCCACTTCCACTACCTCCTCGCTCCATTTCTTGTCATCTTATCTTCCCCAACCAGAGCCTACATCCACCTGGATAGCGTGAAAGGCAAACTCTCCTCCTTCATAACCTTCCCTTCCTCTTTGTATCCCTCTCTCCTTTTTTTGTCCTTTACCTTGGCGGTGTATTAATTTGGGATTTAACCATGCGTGGATGTTGTGTGTGCCTTAGTCACAGACTTACCGTCGGCTTTGAGCAGAGTGATTACGGCACGGTTACTGGTTTCTCGGGCATCACGACAGGATTAAAGGGAGGGAGCTTTGGACTGTCGTTCTGTTTGGAGCCTCGCTTAAATGCTTCCTTAGAATGTGTGTGCTGCTGCAGAGTCGTTGTTGTGAGTTTCCCTCCCTCTTGCTCTCTGATTCGAACTCTCTCGCTATCGTTCCCTCTTGCTCTCTGATTCGAACTCTCTCGCTATCGTTCCCTCTTTCTCTCCCCCTCTCTCGCTATCGTTCCCTCTTTCTCTCCCCCTCTCTCGCTATCGTTCCCTCTTTCTCTCCCCCTCTCTCGCTCCCTGTTTTCCTTTCCTTTTCCTTCCTCAATCTCTTTTACTTATCCTCCCTCTCTACACATCTTTCTCTATCACTCTCTCTCTCTGTCTTTCTGTCTCTTTCTGTCTCTCTCTCTCTCTCTGTGTTTCTCTGTCTCTGTCTCTCTGTCTCTCTGTCTCTCAATTCAATTTGCTTTAATTCAATTTGCTTTATTAGCATGACAAAGCTTACTTTGGAGATTTACAATATTAACATAATAAAAATAATAATCAGTATTGTCAACGGGACAACAAAAAGTAACAACAAAAATCAAGGGTCAAAATAACCATATGTTGAACAGTAACAATAAGCCTAGTGGACATTTGCAGATTGGTTGGTCTGTCAGACACTGTCCCTCATCTTATGGTAGACAACAATGTAGTGTGCTGCCAACCCACAGCTCTCTGCGTCCTCTCCCAACAGGACGGGCAGCCTATTCTCATCAGAGAGATCTTTGTAACCTTGAATAAGGGTTTCAAATTTGGGGAAATGACACACTCTCTCTAATTGTTTTATATTTTTAACATTTTGTCAGGAAATGCAGCTCTCTCTCAGGTTCTGCTGTGGTGCAGTGGTTGCACAGCCTTTCCTCTGCAGGGATCCAGGTTTTCCTGTGTCTACCCTTCTCAATAGCAAGGCTGTGCTCACTGGGCCTGTACTTTGTCAAGGTTTTTCTAAGGTTTTGATCAGTAACCATGGTCAAGTAGTTAGCCACGGTGTACTGTCGATTTAGGGCCAGATAGCACTGCTTTGTGCTTGCGTTTCACAATAAGCAATGTAGTTTTGACTGTGTTTTACTTTGGGTTATTCTGATTGATTGGATGTTCTGGTCCTGAGGCTTCAGTGTGTTAGCAGAAAAGGTTTGTGAACTCAGCCCCAGGACCAGCTGGATGAGGGGACTCTTTTCTTTGCTCAGCTCTTGGCATTGCAGGGCTTGGTAATGAGATGAGAGAGGGTCACTGTATTTTAGATGTTTCCAAAACTTAATTGCTGTTTTTTTTAATTTATTATTATTAGTGGAAATTGGCCTAATTCTCTCTACCATCTCTGTCTCTCTCACATTCACTTTTCCTCCCTCTCTCCATTTCTCTCTGGCTGCTGTAGTTTTTCTTAATGAATGGACTGTTTGCTTGCCCTCTCCATCCCAAATAATCTGCCCTGAGGCTGGATGGAAGATCTTTTCTCATTTGGAGATTTCAGCTGAAGTCTGTGACAGTCTAGTTTGAGGATATTTAAGAAATGTATTCCGTGTGCTTGTGTGGGTTCATACTGTGTGTGTGAAGCCCCCACAAGAATAGTAAACAAACAAAAAGTTGACTAACTGGGGACATTTTGCTAGTTCCCACGAGGTCAAATGCTATTTCTATGGGGTTTAGGGTTAAGGTTAGAGTTAGTGTTAGGGTTAGAATTATGTTTAGGAGCTAAGGTTAGTTTTAGGGTTAGGTTTTTGGGTTAGGGGAAGAGTTGGGCTTTTGGGAAAATAGGATTTTGAATGGGACTGAATGTTGTGTCCCCACAAGGTTTAGTGGTGAGGGAATTAAAGCACCTGTGATTCATTCTGGTCGAGAAGATAGAAGATGTAGCCGTGATAAACTTTTTTTGACCTGGCAGGCAAACGTGTGTGTGTGTGTGTGTGTGTGTGTGTGTGTGTGTGTGTGTGTGTGTGTGTGTGTGTGTGTGTGTGTGTGTGTGTGTGCGTGTGCGTGTGCGTGTGCGTGTGTGCGCGTGTGCGCGTGCGTGCGTGCGAGAAATGTTGTTTGTAGAAGGACTGCAAGGTCCATAAACCCTAATGCATTAGTGATGAATGTTTGTTTACTGCCTAGTGTGCCTTCTCTCCCAGTCTATGGGGGAATTCAAAATGGCACCACAACAGGGCTCTGGTCAAAAGAAGTGTGCATGTAGGGAATGGGTGCCATTTGGGATGCACCCTAATGAGACTGGAGATGGATAACACATAGCTAGGTCTTTAGTCGTCTACTATATCGTTTATGTCTGATAGATATTTTTTTTGTACCTACTAACTGAAAAGTCTATTTACAATCGGAACATGCATGAAAACATGACTGTAAATATAACAGTTTATATATACAGAGACACAAGCCTGCATACATTGGCCTGACATTAATGTATCTTTCATTATTTACCAAGCAGTGCACTTCCCTGAAACAATTCCAGTGTTTTGGCTGTAATGTTATACTCCAAGGTGTGATGTTTGGGTACTACTTCACCTTGCTTGTTAGTCTGCGTCGTGTTTATTCTTCTCTCAGCCACTGATCAACGCTAGCAAACAAATTCAACTTGCTAATGCGAGCACCATAGTAGAATCGTCTGTGTTATTTGAAAGAATTTGGAAGTTGTCCTCGAGCTACACTAGATACTGTACCTACTGTAGCCAACTGGACAAGACTGGATGTGTTGCAGACCACCCAACCTACAGTATCCAGAGTCTGGGAACAACCTCATTCCCCAGATGTGATGCCATAGATGTGGTGAGCAACACCAGTTGCACCAGGCTCCAGTTTTGGGGAAGTCAGAATTACAAAATGCGCTATTACAGCATATTTTCAACACTGTGTTGCTCTTTATTATGTTGAAGAAACAAGTTTCACCCTTACCTACATCAGGGCCTGTATCAGATGATACCTACATCAGGGCCTGTATCAGATGATACCTACATCAGATGATACCTACATCAGGGCCTGTATCAGATGATACCTACATCAGGGCCTGTATCAGATGATACCTACATCAGGGCCTGTATCAGATGATACCTACATCAGGGCCTGTATCAGATGATACCTACATCAGATGATACCTACATCAGGGCCTGTATCAGATGATACCTACATCAGGGCCTGTATCAGATGATACCTAGATCAGGGCCTGCGTCAGATGATACCTACATTAGGGCCTGCATCAGATGATACCTACATTAGGGCCTGTGTCAGATGATACCTACATCAGGGCCTGTGTCAGATGATACCTACATCAGGGCCTGTGTCAGATGATACCTACATCAGGGCCTGTATCAGATGATACCTACATCAGGGCCTGTATCAGATGATACCTACATCAGGGCCTGTATCAGATGATACCTACATCAGGGCCTGTATCAGATGATACCTACATCAGGGCCTGTATCAGATGATACCTACATAAGGACCTGTATCAGATGATACCTAGATAAGAACCTGTATCAGATCAAATGAAATCAAACTTTTTGTCACATGCGCCGAATACAACAAGTGTAGACTTTACCGTGAAATGCTTACTTACAAGCCCTTAACCGACAGTGCAGTTCAACAAGAGTTAAGAAAATATTTACCAAGTAGACTAAAATAAAAGTAATAATAAAAAGTAACACAATAAGAATAACAATAACGAGGTTATATACAGGTGGTACCGGTACTGAGTCAGTGTGCGGTGGTACAGGTTAGTTGAGGTAATTTGTACATGTAGGTGGGGGTGAAGTGACTATGCATAGATGATACCTAGATAAGAACCTGTATCAGATGATACCTAGATCAGGGCCTGTATCAGATGATACCTAGATCAGGGCCTGTATCAGATGATACCTAGATCAGGGCCTGTATCAGATGATACCTAGATCAGGGCCTGTATCAGATGATACCTAGATCAGGGCCTGTATCAGATGATACCTAGATCAGGGCCTGTATCAGATGATACCTAGATCAGGGCCTGTATCAGATGATACCTAGATCAGGGCCTGTATCAGATGATACCTAGATCAGGGCCTGTATCAGATGATACCTAGATCAGGGCCTGTATCAGATGATACCTAGATCAGGGCCTGTATCAGATGATACCTAGATCAGGGCCTGTATCAGATGATACCTACATCAGGGCCTGTATCAGATGATACCTAGATCAGGGCCTGTATCAGATGATACCTAGATCAGGGCCTGTATCAGATGATACCTAGATCAGGGCCAGTATCAGATGATACCTACATCAGGGCCTGTATCAGATGATGCCTACATCAGGGCCTGTATCAGATGGTACCTACATCAGGGCCTGTATCAGATGATGCCTACATCAGGGCCTGTATCAGATGATACCTAGATAAGAACCTGTATCAGATGATGCCTACATCAGGGTCTGTATCAGATGATACCTACATCAGGGCCTGTATCAGATGATGCCTACATCAGGGCCTGTATCAGATGATACCTAGATCAGGGCCTGTATCAGATTATGCCTAGATCAGGGCCTGTATCAGATGATACCTAGATCAGGGCCTGTATCAGATGATGCCTACATCAGGGCCTGTATCAGATGATGCCTACATCAGGGCCTGTATCAGATGATGCCTACATCAGGGCCTGTATCAGATGATGCCTACATCAGGGCCTGTATCAGATGATGCCTACATCAGGGCCTGTATCAGATGATGCCTACATCAGGGCCTGTATCAGATGATGCCTACATCAGGGCCTGTATCAGATGATGCCTACATCAGGGCCTGTATCAGATGATGCCTACATCAGGGCCTGTATCAGATGATGCCTACATCAGGGCCTGTATCAGATGATGCCTACATCAGGGCCTGTATCAGATGATGCCTACATCAGGGCCTGTATCAGATGATACCTAGATCAGGGCCTGTATCAGATGATACCTACATCAGGGCCTGTATCAGATGATACCTACATCAGGGCCTGTATCAGATGATACCTACATCAGGGCCTGTATCAGATGATACCTACATCAGGGCCTGTATCAGATGATACCTACATCAGGGCCTGTATCAGATGATACCTACATCAGGGCCTGTATCAGATGATACCTACATCAGGGCCTGTATCAGATGATACCTACATCAGGGCCTGTATCAGATGATACCTACATCAGGGCCTGTATCAGATGATACCTACATCAGGGCCTGTATCAGATGATACCTACATCAGGGCCTGTATCAGATGATGCCTACATCAGGGCCTGTATCAGATGATGCCTACATCAGGGCCTGTATCAGATGATACCTACATCAGGGCCTGTATCAGATGATGCCTACATCAGGGCCTGTATCAGATGATGCCTACATCAGGGCCTGTATCAGATGATGCCTACATCAGGGCCTGTATCAGATGATGCCTACATCAGGGCCTGTATCAGATGATGCCTAGATCAGGGCCTGTATCAGATGATGCCTACATCAGGGCCTGTATCAGATGATACCTACATCAGGGCCTGTATCAGATGATACCTACATCAGGGCCTGTATCAGATGATACCTAGATCAGGGCCTGTATCAGATGATACCTACAGCAGGGCCTGTATCAGATGAAAGTTGCAGAAACTAGACAACTGCATGTTCTCTAAGTACGCAGAGACCTCCTTCGTCAGTACACTCTCTCTTCTTCCTGCACCTTACAGTAGCTACTTTGTTGAATGTTGTGGTAAATGTTCCATGTTGTTAATGGTCTGCCTTGGTCTTGTTGTCCCCCTTCCTGTTTGGTAAATGTTCCTCCATGTTGTTAATTGTTTGCCTTGGTCTTGTTGTCCACCCTCCCCTCCAGTTTGGTAAATGTTCCTCCATGTTGTTAATGGTTTGCCTTGGTGTTGTTGACCCCCCCCCCCTTCCAGTTTGGTAAATGTTCCTCCATGTTGTTAATGGTTTGCCTTGGTCTTGTTGACCCCCTCCCCTCCAGTTTGGTAAATGTTCCTCCATGTTGTTAATGGTTTGCCTTGGTGTTGTTGACCCCCCCCCTTCCAGTTTGGTAAATGTTCCTCCATGTTGTTAATTGTTTGCCTTGGTGTTGTTGACCCCCTCCCCTCCAGTTTGATAAATGTTCCTCCATGTTGTTAATGGTTTGCCTTGGTGTTGTTGACCCCCCCCCCTTCCAGTTTGGTAAATGTTCCTCCATGTTGTTAACGGTTTGCCTTGGTGTTGTTGACCCCCCCCCCTTCCAGTTTGGTAAATGTTCCTCCATGTTGTTAACGGTTTGCCTTGGTCTTGTTGACCCCCCCCCCCCTCCAGTTTGGTAAATGTTCCTCCATGTTGTTAACGGTTTGCCTTGGTCTTGTTGACCCTCCTCCCCTCCAGTTTGGTAAATGTTCCTCCATGTTGTTAATGGTTTGCCTTGGTGTTGTTGACCCCCCCCCCTTCCAGTTTGGTAAATGTTCCTCCATGTTGTTAACGGTTTGCCTTGGTGTTGTTGACCCCCCCCCCTTCCAGTTTGGTAAATGTTCCTCCATGTTGTTAACGGTTTGCCTTGGTCTTGTTGACCCTCCTCCCCTCCAGTTTGGTAAATGTTCCTCCATGTTGTTAATGGTTTGCCTTGGTGTTGTTGACCCTCCTCCCCTCCAGTTTGGTAAATGTTCCTCCATGTTGTTAACGGTTTGCCTTGGTCTTGTTGACCCTCCTCCCCTCCAGTTTGGTAAATGTTCCTCCATGTTGTTAATTGTTTGCCTTGGTCTTGTTGACCCCCCCCCCCTCCAGATTGGTAAATGTTCCTCCATGTTGTTAATGGTTTGCCTTGGTCTTGTTGTCCCCCCTCCAGTTTGCGACTCACCTGGTGAAAGTAAACTACCCTCGGGTGACCACCCTGGACGGAGGCATCAACAAGATGAAGCCCACAGGCCTCCTCACTGTCCCCTCCCCCCAGATCTGATCAGAGACCACAACCGCCAGCTGCCAAACAAACTCGGTCCCGCCCACACAAACAAAAGGGATCCGCTCGTCCATAGTCTACCAACGGGCATTCTTTTTTTCTTTTTTTATATAAACTTATCGTAAGAACATTTTGAAAATATTTGCTTGTGTTTCTGTATATTGTTTAACTTTTAGATTTCATAATTTGATGTAACAGTCTCTTTTTTTTATTCTTACGTTGTAGTACTGTATGTATGTGCTCAGAGATGTCACAGCATTAAAATGACTGAGATCAGCTCCTCACTGTACAAAGTGTCTGACTTCTGTTTGCATAAGAGATAAGAAAGGGTGTATCATTTGAAGATATAAGGGAAGAGGTCACATTGATAAAATGTTGAGGTCTTCCGTCTCATCATAAAAGAGAACTCAAGGGTTGCGTTGATAGTTGACATACAGGGGGTGTTGCATCAAAAGCATTGTACTACTCACAGTTCATGTCTGCTATCACTGCTCAGTGCGTATGTAAGTGTTTTCATGTTAAGATAGTGTATTTACAAACTTTAATCTTTAAAATCTATTATTACAACCATATGGGCCTCATACTGTAGACACACTAAGCTCACTGTAAACCTAGCTCCATGATAAAGACATATATTGGTTTGACCTGTTTGACCTCAAACCTGACCCTGTCTACCCTGCGCCTGTGTTTGTTCTGCAGGAATCCCTGTATTATGTACACAGTGAAGGTAATATACAGATTGCATATGTAAGTACTGCAGTCCCTGCAACTCCATTTCTGAACAGAAAGGCAGCATACAGTAGGTGGGATTTGTCCTGTTACGACCCAAATAGATGTCCCAGTGGGCAAACGTTTTAATTTTCTGGTTTTCAACTGACTTTCTGGTTGAGAAGACGTCATGCAACCAGGTATTCTTTGGAAATTGCCATGAAGGATATGCGATAAGATGCAAGTTAGTGATACGTATTGACCGGGTATGTGTCCTGCCAAAAAGCACAATGGATGTTGCATCATCAGTGTGAGTAGGAAGGATTTGGAGGCTGTCCTGGCGTAGCACTCTACGGCACTGCATCTCAAGGCAAGAGGCGTCACTACAGTTCCTGGGTCGAATCCAGGCTGGATCACATCCAGCCGTGATTGGGAGTCCCATAGGGCGGTGCACAATTGGCCCAGCGTCGTCCGGGTTTGGCCGGGGTAGGCTGTCATTGTAAATAAGTATTTGTTCTTAAATGACTTGCCTAGTTAAATAAATGTTACATAAAAAAGAATACTGTACAGTATTGTATATATAGTACTAACTTGATATAGTAACTGCACAAGACTCGTAAAATCCTGTTTGGATATCTTGCAGAGCACCTAAACAGAGTCTGTGACAATGCAATTTCCCACATGTAACTTGCATTGCAGTGCTGAGCAAACATTTAACCGTAAGCCCTCAGAATTGGGAAATTGACGTTACAACACCCTTTCAACCACGGCTCAACCTTTACAAGCAGATTCAACACTTCTGCTGTGTATTTACAATAGGTGATTGGGCAACGCTTCGCTATCAACAGTGCCAGAATTTATCATGCAGGATATGCAAGGTTAATGGTGGGAAGTAACACCCAGATATGTACATATGGTTCTACACACACCTCCAGCCAGGTATAAAACGAGCAGTAGGGAAGGTGATCATTACATGCATGTTAAGGCACAGTTAACAGGGTACTACAAACTATCAACCAATCAGGTAAGGGAACTCTGAATGTTTTATTTTTGATAATATGGAAGACATTTTCATCAAGCAAAAGAGCACAGATGTGTGCAAGAAATACAGTTCAACTTGATGTGCCGTGTGATTTCATGTTTTGTTTTCTTCAAATATGTGTAGAATGAGGAGACTATTTAACCAGAGATCAGTGTACTGAGCCATGATATGTGTGCATTGCGTGCACACAATGCAATGGGTATATTGGATAATATGCACATTGAATAAGCTTATTACTCCTGTCTATGGTTCGTTTGCTCACTATCATTTGCTTGTGCAAAATGTCCCCCTACATGCTGTGTGTATGCAATAACTGTGGCTTTGCAAGTTTGTTATTCAAGCAAGAATACCCTAAAAAAATGATTTTGTTATATTAAAATGGATCAACAGATATCATGCAAGTCTTAATATTTGCAAAAATGTTTGCACCGTCTACATTGAATGAAATGTTGTTTGCTGTGCAGTCTCAGTGTGTGCAGATAAGCCTATCATAGTGTTTTTCAGAGTCAAAATGGCAGATTACAAGGTGACTGTGCACACACACAACATCGCAACTGCCACCACGATGAACAACGTCTTCATCAAGCTGGTTGGCGAAAAAGGAGAGAGTAAGCGCACGTGGCTCACTAGCTTGAAGGGAGGCTTCTATCAAGGCACGGTAAGTCAGTCATGCTCCTATCAGTACTAAGAGATATTTATCTTTAAAGCTAGAATCCTTAATTGAAACAATAACAAAGAGGCGCCCCGCCTCTGTTTTGGTAAAAAGCTGAGGGATGGGCTTGTAGAAATGTCACCATTCTCAAACTCATAGAAAAATGTATACTTTTAACCATGTTTTGTGGCTGTAGCTTAGTGTTTGTTTACATTTATATTGCTTACAATCATTGGGTTCTGATTGGGTACGACAGTTGAACTAAGAAATTATAAAATATATTCTTCAAGAATCTATGAGTATATATAATTTATAAGTCCAAAAAATGGATGTAGCAACAAATGATTCTAGCTTCAATAAGACTTACCATTTGCATTTTTCAAATACTGTCCTCAAAACACACCCAAACGCACCCAATATGTTCATACACATATAGTGTATATGACATGAAGACTTTGTTTCCTGTATGTTGGGCCCTTACGTAATAATACTGGTAGTACAGGATTAGTTATATTTGCCATTGTTATTTGCTTTCTCACACAGTCCAGGTTCTGCTCTCTCTCACTCTCTGCCCCTCCCTTTTTCTCTCACTCTCTCCCTCCCTCCATCTCATTCCCTCCATCTATCTCTCACTTCCATCCATCTCTCGCTCTCCCCCTCGCTCTCTCTGCAGGCGTCTCGTGAATTCGACGTGGTGTGCCCCTTTTCACTCGGCACGCTGGTGCTGATAGAGCTGGACAAACAGCCCCTCCCACTCTTCCCCCAGGACGCCTGGTTCCCGTCCAAGGTTGTCGTGACGACGCCAGAGGGAGACACATGCCAGTTCCCCATCTACCGTTGGATTATGGACAAGGAGGTGCACCTGTTCAGAGAGGGCACAGGTCAGCACGGTGTGACGTTATGAAACAACATCACATGCAGACATGTCAGAATGAGTAATGCATGGGAAAAAAGTGGATACTTGCAACCATTGTGAGGGGGAGGCATTTCCTTTGTGTGTGCATGCTGTCACTAAGTTTTAAAAGCTACTTTGCCTCTTAGGGCCACCGTACATACAGTAATACATGCAACACTGGTTCTGAAGGATTAGTGCAATAATACGTGTGATTAACTTGATTTATTGTTTTTTATATTTTTCAGCTAAAAGACTCTGTGATGAAACTAATCATCTTGCCAGGTACAGCAGAGAAAAAGAGATGAAGAAGAGAACTGAGCAATACTGGTAGGTGCTGTGGTCTTTCGTCCTAGCTGCCCAGTCTGTCTGTTATATCTGACCAACCTCCATATATTTCCTGCTCCTCCCCTTTCTCCTGCTCCTCCTGCTCCTCCTCCTACTCAGCTGGGATACCTACAAGGAGGGTTTCCCCGGCAGCATGAAGGCAGACAACCCTCTGGATCTTCCCAGCGAGATCCAATTCTCGTTCACCAAGGCCACCCAGTTCCTCTTCACCGCCGCCACCGGGTGAGTTCCTCACCAAAGCCAAATGTATACCCGACTTGAGTACACAACACGAGAATGCAATGTACTTCTCATAATGGCTTCCCTATGTGATAAGTGGCAGAATGAGGAATTGGCGTGCTCAACTCGAAAGTCTGTAGTAACAAAAGGTTGTTGGGTGCCGGGTTCAAAAGGCATGCACTGGGGGGAAAACCCCCCAAAACCCTCATTCATTCAAATATTCTTTACATTTTAATGTATTTTTAGGCACTAGAAGCTGTGAAAAATAGTAGAACAATGTATGTAAATAATTAATGTAAATTATGATTGTGAAAAAATATACTACAATGTTCCATCATTTATAACTATGTGTGAATGCCTTATTTTTCTCCAAACGCTGATGAAGGCTGTCGCCCAAATGTGTCTGATTGCTCTGACCTCTCCTGCTGATAATTACATTCAAATGTAAGAATAGTTCAGTGCGGATTTGAGCTTTTTTCCTTTGTCCAGTACGTGGTGAGTTTAACATTTTGGGTTGCACATACTTGCATATTTTTGCGACTATGCAGGACAGCCATTGTTGCGTTAGCGTATTGCGTTGCGTACGTCGGGCATAACTCATCCTCTAAGGACAGTTCAAATAGTACTTCCTGCAGCAGATCATCAAAGCTCTTCTAAAGTATTCCATTCATTTATATTGTTGAGTTGTACATTTCCTCTGTGAAACTCTATTGGCTCATCTTGACATAGTTCCTTGTCTTCCATTGTGTAGGATCACTGAGCTGAAACTGAAGGGGTATTCCGACAGCAAGAAGAACTGGAAAAACATTGATGAAATCAGCAAAGTCTTCTGCTGCAATAGAACTGTCATCTCAGGTGAGTGCATTTCATAGGTGCATTTGCAGTATTAACTCCAGGGGCCTGTTTATTAGGTGGTAAACGTTTTGAAACAAAGTGAAAGGGGAAAGTAATACTACTTGAATATGTCCAATAAAAATATACATACAGTACCAGTCAAAAGTTTGGACACACCTACTCATTCAAGTTTTTTTTTCATTTTCACTATTTTCTACATTTTAGAATAATAGTGAAGACATCAAAACTATGAAATAACACATATGGAATCATGTAGTAACCAAAAAAGTGTTAAACAAATATTTTATATTTGAGATTCTTCAAAGTAGCCACCCTTTGGCTTGATGACAGCTTTGGCATTCTCTCAACCAGCTTCAAACTTTTGACTGGTTCTCTATATATACTCTATATACTGAAAACGACCCTGGTTTACTAGGCATCATGTGGAAGAAAACAGACTTGCCTGTCCAATAAGAAACTCTTGATTTGTTTCTGTTGCAAAAGGTTTTGCTACGGTGTGCACTAATTAATACAACCCAGAATTTCCTCCTTCCAGACTACACACAGGAGCACTGGAAGGAAGATGAGTTTTTCGGGTACCAGTATCTGAACGGCTGCAACCCCATGTTGATCCGTCGCTGCTCGGAGTTGCCGGCAAATTTCCCCGTCACAGAAGACATGGTGAAGCCCTCTCTTCGTGGATCGTCCAGCCTCCTAAGGGAATTGCAGGTACTGTACAGTATGTCAAAATGGGACTCTTTGGTAAAATAAATGAATTGTTAAAAGTTGCCTAAATTATTGCAGTACCACTTATATTATGGGTGGCGCTGGACTAGGGGCAGTCCTCTTGGACCTAGGTGAATATCTTAGATATTCCCAATTATCAATGGAAGTCAATGGAGATCCCTTTGTTGGATGTCTAGATGTCCACTTTCTTGGACCATCAGAGGCATGTACCAGATTCCTTTTTGGACCTCCAGATGACTTTTGTGGAGGTCCATCCAGTATGTTTCTCAATAGCTAGGTTTCCATCCAATTGGCGACAGATTTTCATGCAAATATTCTCAAACCCGCATAAAAACAATATGCACATTTCCCCACGATAGATGTTTCCATCATATTGACCTGTTGCAGATATATAGCTGTGTGATGACGTAGTGCACATAAAAATAACCTTTGTGGTCAAATTACCATGTACCCAAACATAAAAAAAAAAACATGTAAATGGCATTTCCATGGCATTTTCAACTCTGATGACATTGTCACAATTATTTTTCTGTTATATAGCGAATGTGCCCACTCTGGTCTTGCCACGTGCACTCTAGCCAACAGCTGGCAGATACAGTGCAGGTATAGCCTACATGATGACATTATTATATGGACCAAAAATATTATTTTTTACTTATCAACGGCAGTCAAGCATCGGTCATCATGTCACCAGAAAAAGACCCTCAATATTTATTGGACAGGAGCATCAAGATCATCACTGTGCACTTTCACCACCCTGTGAAGTTCATCATAACTTATTTAATCTGTAGACTAATCAACTGCATGTGTTCCCGAGTCGTAGTGAGAGGACCACACAACATATCATCATGTGACTTTACTTAGATATGATGGTTATTATATCAATTTTTGCACATTAAAGTGCCATTCCACCACCATTTCTCCCATTATACATTTTACCGACACAAAAATATCCCACCCTGTCTAGCATTCTTTGTTTTGTTGACATGCTGAAAGTTTACAGACAAATATTCTGTTTCCTTCAGGCCTGTCGTGACATTTTCTATCCAACATGTACTTCAAAAATGTTGGATGGAAACCTGGTCACTGAAAAAATGAAAAACATCCCAGTATTACTTTCTTTTATGTTTTTGTGGGGGGATGGTAACCCTAAATTCCAAGAAAGTAATCGCAAAAATAACTTTATTGGATGTTTTTTGGGGATAATCCTAGTAAAACACAGAGCTAAAATAGCTGTTCCATTCCAAAATATCAAGAAAGTGAACCGTAATCATAACCTGTTGCATTGTAACTTTTGGATTTATTCTCCCATGTCATCCAATCCCAAACAGAGCGGCAACATATTCCTGCTTGACTACAAGAACCTGGATGGATTAAAGGCAAACGTGATCAATAGGAAAAAACAGTACATGGCGGCTCCTCTGGTCCTGCTCTACAGAACCCCTAATGACAAGCTGGTTCCCATCGCCATCCAGGTAAGGTTGACCTAACTAATGTTGAAGTGAAGACTACAGTCACGGAGACCATTACAAGTGAGAGAGTCTGTAAACCCATCATGATTCAATCTCCTTTAGAGAGCCCACTTACCCGTGGAGGCTGGTGGAGGTAGAAATGCAGAGTACAGGCTCATTACTACCGTTCCCTTCTTTACATTCCAAACATTATGACGAGCCCATCCTCCCCATGTTTCCCTCCACTGTCTTCAAATGCTTTTAATTAATGCATTACACACTTAGAACATATGGTTCATCAAGGGTTCTTTGGGAAGGGTGATGGTTTTATGTGAAACCTTTGAGTCCTTCAATGCTTCTTTGGAGTTCAGAAAAGGGCTCTTTCCTCTTTTTGTGATAATTCAAATGTGTTTGGGGGGGGAGGGGCAGCTCATAATTATTTGGGGTGTGGTTTGATCAAGGCTCGTTTTGAGTGACAGTGTCATTCCAGTTTATCTGTTGTGTTATTATGTCATTACATGTTAAATATGACTATGGCCAGTGAAAGTGTCTTGTGAAATACGTAAAGGATAATCAACGACTATGTGTTCTCTGGAAAATAAGTAATAATGAGGTGTGTTCCACAATGCGCTAGCAGAGTGGAACTAACCTTCCACAGAGTTACATTATTTTCCAGAGTACGCATAGAGCCCCGAGTTGATTATCCCTTTTATACCATGGCTATAATTTAGCACATTTACTGCTAGAAATGTGTTCATTTGCAGGGATAAATGAGTTCAACATCCACTGAAATAGCTAGCAAGTTTACTAGATAGCGACACTAGATGCCTGGGTAACCAAAAGGACTTGGTAGTTTAGCTAACCAAACCATCAGTCCTAGCTTGCTATTATGAATTCTAATTCAACAATGCAAATAACATTTGCGCATAGCCTACAGCCATGTGCCCTTTGTTGAGCTTATAATATGAATAAAACATTTTTTTTAAACAAATGTATCAACAGTTTAAGCTAAACGGTCTGAGCTCTTGCGTCAGCCTATTGCATTTTTACATTTTTGATGTGCAGTGGTTGTATGCATTTTGAATCTGTCAGTCTTTTGAACCGTAGACATATTTTTTGTATCATCCCAGCGATGACGGGAAGCCCTTACTTTCAAGACATAACAAGTAGGCTATTTGGTTGTAATTGTAACGTTGCAACATTTTCTACCAAGGGTGTCCAACCATCCTCCAGGAGAGCCTTGTTGTATTTTGAGACTGCCTTGAATATGCAAAGAAGCCAATAGACAGAGTGTAGCCTCCATGTTTGTCTGATTCCCTATGGTAAAAAAAAAGATAGTAATGCATTTCATTTTGTAAAGTGGTTCCTTGCATCATACAATGATGTACAAATGGTGTTACAGACCATTTTTTTGTGTCTTGAGCTTTTGGACAAGTAAAAAATGTTTCCTACTTGTACAAAGGACAAGTGGCTAAAAAAGTGAATGTCAAGCCCTGAACCAAAAAGGGTTGAAACGATAGCAGAACCCTTTTTGGTGCTATATAGATTTTTTTTTTAAATAGTTATTTATAGAACCTTAGGACAGGGTTCTTTATAGCACCATTATCATTCCATTTATAACCTTATGTTCATGGTTTTTTATAGAACCTTCAAAAAAGGGTTCTATGTAGCACCAAAAAGGAATCTGCTATTGTTATTATTTGTATTTTTCCATTAAACAGGGATTATGTTGCTGGTAGCCATCTATGAGGTCCCTAACACTCTCTCTCTCCACAGCTGAATCAGAAGCCTGCAAAAGACAACCCCATCTTCCTTCCTACTGACTCTGAGTATGACTGGCTCCTGGCCAAGATCTTTGTGAGGAGCGCTGACTTTCAAGAGCACCAGCTCAACGTCCACCTGCTGCGCACTCACCTTCTGGCTGAGGTGTTCGCCGTAGCACTGCTGCGCAACATGCCCATGGTGCACCCTCTCTACAAGGTACATAACACAGCATAGCATAACATAGCATAAACCCAGGAGGTTGGTGGCACCCTAATTGGGGAGGACGGGCTCGTGGTAATTGCTGGAGCGGAAAGAGTGGAATTTGATCAAAACACATGGTTTCCATGTCTTAGCATACCATAATATGGCATAGCATAACATAATATATCAGTGCATAACATACTATAACCTAATATAGCATAACATAATATATCATAGCATAACATAACATATATCATAGCATAATATAACATAGCATAACATAATATAGCATAACATAATATATCATAACATAACATAATATAACATAATATAGCATAACATAATATAACATAATATATCATAGCATAACATAATATAGCATAACATAGCATAAAATAGCATACAATAACGTAACCTAATAAAGCATAGCATAAGATAAGATAACAAAATATAGCATAACATAATATAGCATAACGTAATGTATCATAGCATAATATAACATAATATATCATAGCATAACATAATATTACATACTATAGCATAACATAATATAACATAACATAATATAGCATAACATAATATAACAAAATTTAGCATACCATAATATATCATAGCATAATATAACATATATCATAGCATAATATAACATAGCATAACATAATATAGCATAACATAATATATCATAACATAACATACTATAACATAATATAGCATAACATAATATAACATAATATATCATAGCATAACATAATATAGCATAACATAGCATAAAATAGCATAGAATAACGTAACATAATAAAGCATAGCATAAGATAACATAATATATCATAGCATAATATATTATATCATAGCATAACAGAATATAGCATAGCATAACATAACATAATATAGCATAGCATGTCCAGTTAGTGCTCCGAGGTGCGTCAAATACAAGAGGTGTAGACCTTACCGTGAAATGCTTACTTACCAACAATGCAGTTAAGTAAATAGAGTTAAGAAAATATTTACTAAATAAAATAAAGTTAAAAAAGTAACACAATAAAATAACAATAACGAGGCTATATATAGGCGTACCGGTACCGAGTCAATGTGCTGGGATACAGGTTACTCGAGGTAATTGAGGTAATTTGTACATGTAGGCAGTGGTAAAGTGAGGGTTGAGGTCAATATAAATAGTGGCCATTTAATTGATCGTTCAGCAATCTTATGGCTTGTGGGTAAAAGCTGTTAATGAGCCTTTTGGACCTAAACTTGGCGCTCCAGTACCGCTTGCCGTGCGGTAACAGAGAGAACAGTCTATGACTTGGGTGACTGGAGTCTTTGACAATTTTTGGGGCCTTCCTATGACACCGCCTATTATATAGGTCCTGGATGGCAGGAAGCTTGGCCCCAGTGATGTACTGGGCCGTACACACTACCCTCTGTAGCGCCTTACAGTCGGATGCCGAGCAGTTGTCATACCAGGCAGTGATGCAACCGGTCAGGATGCTCTCAATGGTGCAGCTGTAGAACTTTTGGCAAATCTTTTCAGTCTCCTGAGGGGGAATAGGCATTGTCGTGCCCTCTTCCCGACTGTCTTGGTGTGTTTGGACCACCAGAGGATAATGACACATGAAAGTATAATACACTTATTTCTAATGTGGTCCTCCAGACAGTCCTTATTAATGCCAGTTTATCTCTTGGGATTGTTGACCATCCATCCTTCTCTCCACCCTGGTTTACTGCTTTAGCTTCTGATTCCACACACCCGCTACTCCCTCCAGATCAACCTCTTGGCCCGGGCATTTCTAATAGCTGATGAAGGAGTTTTCACTCAGGTAGGCTACTGACTGGACTGTTTCCATAGAAGTGTGTGGTGTCCATATTGGGAATCACACATCCATGGAAGTTGTGTCAGAGTCAGCATACATGCGGTTGTATGTCTTGTAGTGAACCTACAGTACCCCCAAGTATGGTCATTTGGCACTCCGGGTCAACATACTTGCTGGTAGGTTAACTATCTCTCATAGAACCAGTGTAATATTGCAGCTTAGTTAAAGTACATTATAATGTTACAGAATTATGTAATCAAGTAACTTTAAGTGACGTTGTAGTTTGCTGCTTCGGGCGGAGAGGGGATGATTGAGATCCTGAGGAGATCTTTGGCCTCATTGACCTACAGCTCCCTCTGTGTGCCGGAAGACATCACTGCACGAGGTCTGGAGTCAGTCCCCAACAACTACTACAGGGATGATGGACTCAAGCTGTGGGACATCATCCACAGGTAGGCTACGACAGAGCAGACCTACATGGTAATACAGTATCATCTGCTGGTAGAATCTAGAGTGAAAGTATAGCTTTACATAGATATGATATCTTCTTCTTCCTTCGTTCTTCCGTTGTCGTCTTCGGTATAGGTTTGTAGAGGAAGTGATTAGTTTCTATTACAAGAGTGACTCAGAGGTCCGGGAAGACCAGGAACTACAGAACTGGATCAAGGATATCTTTGACCATGGCTTCCTGGCCCAAGAATGCACAGGTGACGATGTACAGGGTAATAGTGTGTGGGGGGGGGGGGACGTATGGGTAAATGTCTTGTTTTTACCAATATGTTTTTTGTTTCTGGACCATAACTCACAACTTCCATGGACGTGACTGTCCTATAGTAACAGTCCACCCAGCTCCCCTGGCATAACTCCATTCATCACACACCTCTCTCGGTTCTTATCTTTCTGTCCAGGAATCCCTCAGTCTTTCTCCACTGTGCCAGAGGTCGTCAAGTTCGTCACCGTGGTGATCTTCACCTGCTCAGGCCAACATTCTGCTGTCAACTCTGGACAGGTGAGTGTAGCATAGCCCATACTTTTTTCAAGTGTGTTATTAATCTAAATCTAAGCACTACTGACATTATCTGCATCCTCTAACATTTAGGAAGAGACATATTTGTAAAAATGTTGCAAGGTTTTTTCTGTAATTCCTTGCCACTATCATATCATTTCAGAATAGCACTATATTGGATGTCAGTAATAATCAGTCATTTTTCATCATGTTACAGTATGACTATGGTGGCTGGATGCCCAACACCCCCATCTCCCTGAAACAGCCACCTCCCACCACTAAGGGGCAGTCTACTGAGAGCACCATGCTGGAGACCTTCCCTGATGTCGGCACAACAGCACAGGGCATGTCCACCATGTGGCTCCTTAGCAAGCAATCCAGTGACTTTGTGAGTCTGCCATCTTTCATGAACTATAATCAATATCATCTAGGCCCGAAATACTATATTTAGCTACAAAATATCCTATTTAAGTGTCATTTTTAATGTTAATGATATTGTAACTATCAATATTTTTCTAACTTTGATTATTCTCCATATGCAGGTGGCCCTTGGCCAGTACCCAGAGGAGCACTTCAACGAGATACCACCCTGCATGATGATTCAGAAATTCCAGACGGAGCTGAAGGTGTTCAGCGAGACCGTCAATGCCAGGAACTCTGGGCTACCAGTGCCATACACCTACATGGACCCTGCTGTGGTGGAGAACAGCGTGGCCATTTAGATAAGCCAAAGTCCTAGACCAGGGTCCAGTTCATTAGGGACTGATTGGAAGAAAACTAAGGAACTACCTTATTTTTGTTGTCCTTTGTTTAGCGCTTTAAAACGTTTTCCATTGCGTGCCCTGATGAACACGACCCAATGATTCTGCAGGCATGCAATACTAAACATTCTAAAATCTACAAAATGTATTGAGTATGTCAATTTTTGGAGCTTTGCTTAATTAAGCTAATGTCCCACTTCAATCAGATAAAGGGAAATCGCACTGCGGTTGTTAACTGTGTTAAACCAACACACACCTCCACATGGTGTCCCTCTCACAGACAAAGATCTTGTTGATGTTATTATTACCTTTGTACTTGTTAATGGATGTTAAGAAATACAGGGTCTTTCTGACGGATTCATTTCTGGTGCCATATAACTACGGACTACAGGGACTGCTGGTGAAAATGAGCTCTCCTGCTAAATGATGTGACACTGAAATGTTGATTAACAGTAGAGAAGTGTCAGAATAATATGAGAGAACAATAGGTGTGACTCTCGTTTGCAATTAAAAGCTAATCATTTTTAATCTCCAGTCTTATTGTGGTATTTGCCTCATCTCATTTTGGTTGAAGCCCTGTCTACCTCCCTCATGTACAGTGGGGAGAACAACAGTCCCGTGTGGCTCAGTTGGTAGAGCATGGCGCTTGCAACGCCAGGGTTGTGGGTTCAATTCCCACGGGGGGACCATGATGAATATGTATGAACTTTCCAATTTGTAAGTCGCTCTGGATAAGAGCGTCTGCTAAATGACTTAAATGTAATGTAAATGTAAACAAGGATTTGATACACTGCCGATTTTGCAGGTTTTCCTACTTACAAAGCATGTAGAGGTCTGTAAGTTTTATCATAGGTACACTTCAACTGTGAGAGACGGAATCAGAAAATCACATTGTATGATTTTTAAGTAATTAATTTGCATTTTATTGCATGACATAAGTATTTGATACATCAGAAAAGCGGAACTTAATATTTGGTACAGAAACCTTTGTTTGCAATTACAGAGATCATACGTTTCTTGTAAGTCTTGACCAGGTTTGCACACACTGCATCAGGGACTTTGGCCCACTCCTCCATACAGACCTTCTCCAGATCCTTCAGGTTTCGGGGCTGTCGCTGGGCAATACGGACTTTCAGCTCCCTCCAAAGATTTTCTATTGGGTTCAGGTCTGGAGACTGGCTAGGCCACTCCAGGACCTTGAGATGCTTCTTACGGAGCCACTCCTTAGTTGCCCCGGCTGTGTGTTTCGGGTCGTTGTCATGCTGGAAGACCCAGCCACGACCCATCTTCAATGCTCTTACTGAGAGAAGGAGGTTGTTAGCCAAGATCTTGCAATACATGGCCCCATCCATCCTCTCCTCAATACGGTGCAGTTGTCCTGTCCCCTTTGCAGAAAAGCATCCCCAAAGAATGATGTTTCCACCTCCATGCTTCAAGGTTGGGACGGTGTACTTGGGGTTGTACTCATCCATCTTCTTCCTCCAAACACGGCGAGTGGAGTTTAGACCAAAAAGCTCTATTTTTGTCTCATCAGACCACATGACCTTCTCCCATTCCTCCTCTGGATCATCGAGATGGTCATTGGCAAACTTCAGACGGGCCTGGACATGCGCTGACTTGAGCAGGGTGACCTTGTGTGCGCTGCAGGATTTTAATCCATGACGGCGTAGTGTGTTACTAATGGTTTTCTTTGAGACTGTGGTCCCAGCTCTCTTCAGGTCATTGACCAGGTCCAGCCGTGTAGTTCTGGGCTGATCCCTCACCTACCTCATGATCATTGATGCCCCACGAGGTGAGATCTTGCATGTAGCCCCAGACCGAGGGTGATTGACCGTCATCTTGAACATCCATTTTCTAATAATTGCGCCAACAGTTGTTGCCTTCTCACCAAGCTGCTTGCCTATTGTCCTGTAGCCCATCCCAGCCTCGTGCAGGTCTACAATTTTATCCCTGATGTCCTTACACAGGTCTCTGGTCTTGGCCATTGGGGAGAGGTTGGAGTCTGTTTGATTGAGTGTGTGGACAGGTGTCTTTTACACAGGTAACGAGTTCAAACAGGTGCAGTTAATACAGGTAATGAGTGGAGAACAGGAGGGCTTCTTAAAGAAAAACTAACAGGTCTGTGAGAGCCGAAATTCTTACTGGTTGGTAGGTGATCAAATACTTATGTCATGCAATAAAATGCAAATTAATTACTTAAAAATCATACAATGTGATTTTCTGGATTTTTGTTTTAGATTCCGTCTCTCACAGTTGAAGTGTACCTATGATAAAAATTACAGACCTCTACATGCTTTGTAAGTAGGAAAACCTGCAAAATCGGCAGTGTATCAAATACTTGTTCTCCCCACTGTATTACATTTTTAAAAATACACGCATAAAACGATTAGAAAATTACATGAATTCCAGATATAAAAAAACAAAACAAATGTTTTTCTTTTTTTTTAAGGCTGGATCAGCTTGATATTGCAGAAAGATTGTTGCTTCCATCAACATAATTTTCTGCATAATTTCCAATCCCCCATATATTTTGGGGGTAAATATATATATATCCACATACATACATACCCATATATATACACATATGCATACATAAACATTCATACATATATACATACACACACATATCTACAGTTGAAGTCGGAAGTTTACATACACCTTAGCCAAATACATTTAAACTCAGTTTTTCACAATTCCTGACATTTAAACCTAGTAAAAATTCCCTGTCTTAGGTCAGTTAGGATCACCACTTTATTTTAAGAATGTGAAATGTCAGAATAATAGTAGAGAGAATGATTTATTTCAGCTTTTATTTCTTTCATCACATTTCCAGTGGGTCAGAAGTTTACATACACTCAATTAGTATTTGGTAGCATTGCCTTTAAATTGTTTAACTTGGGTCAAATGTTTCGGGTAGCCTTCCACAAGCTTCCCACAACTTGGGTGAATTTTGGCCCATTCCTCCTGACAGAGCTGGTGTAACTGAGTCAGGTTTCTAGGCCTCCTTGCTCGCACATGCTTTTTCAGTTCTGCCAACAAATGTTCTATAGGATTGAGATCAGGGCTTTGTGATGGCCACTCCAATACCTTGACTTTGTTGTCCTTAAGCCATTTTGCACAACTTTGGAAGTATGCTTGGGGTCATTGTCCATTTGGAAGACCTATTTACGACCAAGCTTTAACTTCCTGACTGATGTCTTGAGATGTTGCTTCAATATATCCACATCATTTTCCTCCCTCATGAAGCCATCTATTTTGTGAAGTGCACCAGTCCCTCCTGCAGCAAAGCACCCCCACAACATGATGCTGCCACCCCCATGCTATACGGTTGGGATGGTGCTCTTCAGCTTGCAAGCATCCCCCTTTTTCCTCCAAACATAATGATGGTCATTATGGCCAAACAGTTATA
Organism: Salvelinus alpinus; assembly: GCF_045679555.1. Classification (NCBI taxonomy): domain Eukaryota; kingdom Metazoa; phylum Chordata; class Actinopteri; order Salmoniformes; family Salmonidae; genus Salvelinus; species Salvelinus alpinus. The sequence goes on from NC_092091.1 coordinate 70,236,175, forward strand.
TTTTTGTTTCATCAGACCAGAGGACATTTCTCCAAAAGTACGATCTTTGTCCCCATGTGCAGTTGCAAACGGTGGTTTGGCTTTTTTATGGCAGTTTTGGAGCAGTGGCTTCTTCCTTGCTGAACGGCCTTTCAGGTTATGTCGATATAGGACTTGTTTTACTGTGGATATAGATACTTTTGTACCTGTTTCCTCCAGCATCTTCACAAGGTCCTTTGCTGTTGTTCTGGGATTGATTTGCACTTTTCACACCAAAGTACATACATCTCTAGGAGACAGAACACGTCTCCTTCCTGAGCGGTATGACAGCTGCGTGGTCCCATGGTGTTTATACTTGCGTACTATTGTTTGTTCAGATGAACGTGGTACCTTCAGGCATTTGGAAATTGCTCCCAAGGAGGAATCAGACTTGTGGAGGTCTACAATTAATTTTTCTGATGTCTTGGCTGATTTCTTTTGACTTTCCCATGATGTCATGCAAGGCACTCAGTTTGAAGGTAGGGCTTGAAATACATCCACAGGTAAACCACCAATTGACTCAAACGATGTCAATTAGCCTATCAGAAGGCATGACATAATTTTCAGGAATTTTCCAAGCTGTTTAAAGGCACAGTCAACTTAGTGTATGTAAACTTCTGACCCACTGGAATTGTGATAGAGTGAGTTATAAGTGAAATAATCTGTCTGTAAACAATTGTTGGAAAAATGACTTGTGTCATGCACAAAGTAGATGTCCTAACTGACTTTCAAAAACTATAGTTTGTTAGCAAGAAATTTGTGGAGTGGTTGGAAAACGAGTTTTAATGACTCCAACCTAAGTGTATGAAAAACTTCCGACTTCGACTGTGTATATATACTAATGGAATTGTTTACCATACTAAAACAAGAGTTCAGTTCACGTTACAGGGTTGACCTTAAAATGAAGAACCATGATGTTGAACATTTTGAGAAATGTTGTCTTTATTCACATAAAAAAATCTGATGCATAGAAATGTCCATGTAATCTATATTAAAGGGCAGTTCATTTAATACAACAGGCTTTTATAATTGAGTGCACAATATCTTTTTAAAATTCCAAAGGCGAGGCTAAGTCTACTCTATTCCTGGAACGGCCCTCCTAAGACCTATGCTTGTGTTAGCAGAAAGCACAAGCATGTCAAAATGACCCGTCTCCGCACTCTCAACTACAGTATGTATAGCATTCCAGTTTCCAGTAAGATTTAAACGATTTTCCAAAGAAAGAGAGGCATTATGTGAACACCAGCTCCAAAAATCAGGTGCTTGGAATTTGATTGATGAGAAAAGAAATGTATTCCTGCACAGTCATGTTTGTGAAGCCAGCATGTCCCTCAACATTTTATCAAGGAAGCAATAGTTTGTTTGTAGGGTTGTAACAATATATTCCTCACCAGGACCCATAATCAGACCCATGTTATTTGTATATTAACAAAGTCTAGTACATTCCATAAGGTAATTAGCAATGTGCAATAAAGTATTAGGCTATGAGTTATAGTTGACTATAAAAAATTGGTCTGAAAGTTAAATCAAAGGAATTGAATAACATTGTAAAATGAATTAACTCCATTATACAACGCAAAAGCACACGTTTAAATGAATGATCATTTAGAGAGAGACAACCTCAGGACAGCATCAAAAAGAGATATGAGAACATTTTAAACCATTTGTTCTGTTGGTATTCAAACTATGAGTTGTTGACCAATAGAATCCTGTAAAGGGGAACTTCCAAACAGATCACCAGACCTACAGGATGTGATCACAACACTTCTACTCCCCAGAGGTGGGAACATTGCAGATGAGGCAGAAATCCTCAGAAAGACATGTTTGTGTGGTGACTGTTTTCCTCAGAGTTTCATGCCTAGACCTGACACTCCCAAACCTACAGTTCTGGTCAAGAGTTTGGACACACCTACTCATTGCAGATTTTCTTTATTTTTTTACTATTTTCTACATTGTAGAATAATAGTGAAGATATCAAAACTATGAAAAAACACATATGGAATCATGTAGAAACCAAAAAAAGAGTTAAGCAAATCAAAATAGATTTTATATTTCAGATTCTTCAAAGTAGCCACCATTTGCCTTGATGACAGCTTTGCACACTCTTGGCATTCTCTCAACCAGCTTCCAGTCACCTGGAATTTCAATTAACAGATGTGCTTTGTTAAAAGTTAATTTGTGGAATGTCTTTCCTTCTTAATGTGTTTGAGCCAATCAGTTGGGTTGTGACAAGGTAGGGGTGGTATACAGAAGATAGCCCTATTTGGTAAAAGACCAAGTCCATATTATGGCAAGAACAGCTCAAATAAGCAAAGAGAAATGACAGTCCATCATTACTTTCAGACATGAAAGTCAGTCAATCCGGAAAATTTGAATAACAGAGGATAAATTCATTAGAGTTAACTGCACCTCAGATTGCAGCCCAAATAAATGCTTCACAGAATAACAGACACATCTCAACATCAACTGTTCAGAGGAGACTGCGTGAATCAGGCCTTCATGGTCGAATTGCTGCAAATAAATCACTACTAAAGGACACCAACAATAAGAAGAGACTTGGTTGGGCCAATAAACCTGAGCAATGGACATTAGACCAGTGGAAATCTGTCCTTTGGTCTGATGAGTCCAAATTTGAGATTTTTGGTTCCAACCGCTGTGTCTCTGTGAGATGCAGAGTAGGTGAACGGATGATCTCCGCATGTGTGGGTCCCACCGTGAAGCATGGTGGAGGAGGTGTGATGGTGTGGAGGTCCATTGTTGGTGACACTGTCTGTGATTTATTTAGAATTCAAGGCACACTTAACCAGCATGGCTACCACAGCATTCTGCAGCGATACCCCATCCCATCTGGTTTACGCTTAGTGGGACTATCATTTGTTTTTGAACAGGACAATCACTCAACACACCTCCAGGCTGTGTAAGGGCTATTTGACCAAGAAGGAGAGTAATGGAGTGCTGCATCAGATGACCTGGCCTCCACAATCACCCGACCTCAACCCAATTAAGAAGGTTTGGGATGAGTTGGACCGCAGAGTGAAGGAAATGTGGCTAACAAGTGCTCAGCATATGTAGGAACTAATTCAAGACTGTTGTAAAAGCATTCCAGATGAAGCTGGTTGAGAGAATGCCAAGAGTGTGCAAAGCTGCTGTCAAGGCAAACGGTGGCTACTTTGAAGAATCTCAAATATAACATATTTTGATATGTTTAACTCTTTTTTGGTTACTACATGATTCCATATGTGTAATTTCATAGTTGTGATGTATTCACTATTATTCTACAATGTAGAAAATAGTAAAACTAAAGAAAACCCTGGAATGAGTAGGTGTGTCAACTTTTGACTGGTACTTTATTTTAAAGAATAAGGGATTGTTAAAACGTCTCTAGGATAGGGGGCAGCATTTTCACGTTTGGATGAAAAGCATACCCAAATTCAACTGCCAGCTACTCATCCCCAGAAGATAAGATATGCATATTGTTTGTTAGTAGATTTGGATAGAAAACACTCTGAAGGTTCTAAAACTGTTTGAATCATGTATGTGAGTATAACAGAACTTATTTAGCAGGCGAAACCCCGAGAAAAAAACATTCAAATTTTCTTTGTTTTTGAGGTCACTCTCTTTTCAATGAAATTTCACTGGGAAACCAGATTTCTAAGGGACCTGCTTGCAGTTCCTACCGCTTCCACTGGATGTCAACAGTCTTGAGAAATTGGTTGAGGTTATTCCTTTGTGTAATGAAGAAGTACAGCCATCTTGAACGAGAGTCACATTAAGTGTCCTGTTAGATAGAAGCGCGTGACCAGAAAGCTGGCTATAGTTGGTTTTAATCCTGTATTGAACACAGATCATCCCATCTTCAATTTTATTGATTATTAACGTTAAAAAATACCTAAAGTTCTATTACAAAAGTAGTTTGACATTTTTTGGCAAAGTTTACAGGCAACCTTTGAGATATTTTGTAGTCACGTTTGAGCAATTTGGAAGCAGTGTTTTTCTGGATCAAACGCGACAAATAAATGGACATTTTGGATATATATCGACGGAATTAACCGAACAAAGGGACCATTTGTGATGTTTATGGGACATATTGGAGTGCCAACAACAGAAGCTCGTCAAAGGTAAGGCATCAATTATATTTTTATTTCTGCGTTTTGTGTCACGCCTGCAGGGTTGAAATATGCTTATCTCTCTTTGTTTACAATGGTGCTAACTCAGATAATAGCATCGTTTGCTTTCGCCGAAAAGCCTATTTGAATTCTGACATGTTAGCTGGATTCACAACCAGTGTAGCTTTAATTTGGTATCTTTGATGTGTGATTTAATGAAAGTTAGATTTTTATAGTAATTATTATAGTAATTAATTTGAATTTGGCGCTCTGCATTTTCTCTGGCTTTTTGCCAAGTGAGACAGTAGCGTCCCGCCTAAACTCAGATTTTTGGATATAAATATGAACTTTACCGAACAAAACATACATGTATTGTGTAACATGAAGTCCTATGAGTGTCATCTGATGAAGATCATCAAAGGTTAGTGATTAATGTTATCTCTATTTCTGCTTTTTGTGACTAGGTACTGACCTAACATAATCGTTTGGGTTTTTTGAAATCGGACACTGTGGTGGGATTATCAACAAGTTTATCTTTAAAATGGTGTAAAATACTTGTATGTTTGAGGAATTTTAATTATGAGATTTCTGTTGTATGAATTTGGCGCCCTGCACTTTCACTGCCCGTAAGAAGTTTTTAATGAAGTGGTTATTAAAGAGCTCAGCCATGTGCTTCTTGTCAGTAACAACCACTTCATCAACATTAAGGGACATGGGCAGCTGTGAGGAGGAGGGTTTATTCTCCAGGTCTTTAACTGTTTTCCAGAACTTCTTGGTGTTAGACCCACAGAGAGAGAACTTCTCCTTAAAGTAACTAACTTTGGCCTACCTGGATAGCCTGAGTGCACTTATTTCTCATTTGCCTGAACGATAGCCAGTCAGCCTGAGTATGCGTGTGCCGAGCCTTTCGACAAATGCAATTCTTGAGGTGGAGTACCTCTGCAAGATCACGGTCGAACCAGGGGCTGTACCTGTTTTTAATTCTCATTTTCTTTATGGGTGCGTGTTTGTTAACAATACCACCGAAAATATAGAAAAAGAAGGTCCAAGTGTCTTCAACAGCTGATTCTGTACCATTTTAGAGGCCAGTTCATGAAGGAAGGCTTGCTCATTAAAGTTTTTTAGCAAGCGTCTATGACAAATCAGGACAGGTCGTTTCACTGAGCAGCCATTACGAACACTGGCTGTATAAAACAGTTATTACTAAGGTCATTACAGAAAACACCAGACTGATACCTATCAGGATTATTTGTGAGGATAACATTGAGGAGAGTAGCCTTTTCTGGGTGTTTGGAGTCATACCTTGTGAGATTGGTAATAATCTGAGAAAGATTTAGGGAGTCCCATTGCTTTAGGACTTTAGATCAGGTGCTTTGAGGATGTCCCAGTTTAGGTCCCCTAGCAGGACAAATTCAGACTTAGTGTAAGGGGCCAGGAGAGAGCTTAGGGTTGGTAGGGTACAGGCAGGTGCTGATGGAGGACAATAGCACCCAGCAACAGTCAACAAAGAGCTATTTGAGAGTTTAATGCTTAAAACCAGCAAATCAAATTGTTTGGGGACAGACATGGAGGAGATAACCGAGCACTGAAGGTGATCCTTGGTAAAGATTGCCACTCCCCCACCTTTGGAAGGTCTCTCTTGCCGAAAAAGGTTATAACCAGAAAGGTTAACATCCGTACTCAAAATACTCTTCCTTAACCATGTCTCAGTAATGACCAACACATCTGGATTGAACCCACACTTCAATTGATCCATTTTAGGTAATAAGCTTCTAGTGTTAACGTGCAGAAAACCCAGGCTTTTACGAGAGCAGAAATCAATGAAGCAGATATCAGAATTGGGGCTAGCAACAGTAGATGGGCCAGGGTGTACATGCACATTTTCAGATATCATCAACAGAAATACAATCAAGGCACGGCATAGTACAGGGAGAGCTTTGCACTGCTGATTTATGACATCTGAATGTGTATCAGACGGCAACAAGATCATATTGTACAGCAATTTCATCAGGTAACATGAAAACAAAGCCGGCGGGAGGTGGTTAGAATAGGATGGGAGGCCAAAAGACCTTGTAACCAATAGAGTCAGAGTCCCGAGTGTGGGAACAAACAGTTTGTCCTACGGTCGGGTAAAGAATGTTCGTAGTCAACAAAGCATGCAGGAGTCATGAGGCAAATAGCAAAATGCACGAGAAAAAATATAAATATATAATGATTTGGGACTAGCCATTGTACTTTGTCACTCGCCCCAACAGTGCCTGTGTGAAAAGCTCGGGAGAGAGGAATGTTTGGGAGAAGCATTTATTTCTGGAGGCAGATTTCTTGTAGAAAATGCCAGTCTCTAGTTACCATAGTGTAATGAGATCTGTGGTTTGATTTCGTGAATTATTCTTAGAGTGAAAGTTTTTCAGCTATGTGACCTTGAAAATGTGCCTGCCTGCCGTCCTGTACCTGCCTGTCTCTGACCTGAATACTAACCTCTGCCTGCCCTCAACCTGCCCTTTGCTTGCCCCGTGTTTCTAATCATCTGAGAACTGTACTGTCCGCCTCCCGTGCCTGCATCTGGGTCATATCCTGATAACTGATACTCTTCAATTATTTGTAACTTTTTTTTTCTTGACTGCATTGTTGGTTAAGGGCTTGTAAGCATTTCACTGTAAGGTCTACACCTGTTTGGTGCATGTAACAAATACAATTTCATTTTAATGATGGGGGCCACTGTTCTTGGGGACCCTCAAAGCTGGAGAAATGTGTTGGTACCCTTCCCCAGATCTGTTCCTTGTCACAATCCTGTCTCGGAGCTGTACGGACAACTATTTTGACCTCATGGCTTGGTTTTTGCTCTGAGACGCACTGCCTTATGTGGGACCTTATATAGATGTGTGTGTGTGTGTGCCTTTCCAAATCATGTCCAATTAATTGAATTTACCACAGGTGGACTCCAATCAAGTTGTAGAAACATCTCAAGGATGATCATTGGAAAAAGGGTAAACCTGAGCTCAATTTCAAGTCTCATAGCAAATACTTATATTAATAAGGTATTTCTGTTTTTTGTTTTTTTAATACTTGCAAAAATGTCTAAACCTGTTTTTGCTTTGTCGTTATGGGGTATTGTGTGTAGATTGAGGATTTTTTATTTAAACCATTTTAGAATAAGGCTGTAACATAACAACATGTGGAAAAAGTGGAGGGGTCTGAATACTTTCCGAATGCACTGTCATTGACTTTATTTTTATGGAACTGTAACCTTTAGTTCCAGTTGCAGCAGATGTGTGAATCAGGTTTAGAAAATGTTCTCCCCTCGGTGCATTCTAATTTCTACAGAACTGGTTGTGAGTCAGCTGTAGCAACTCCCATAGGCCCATGAATATATAGAGTTTAGAAGCCAGTGATGTTTATCCAGAGCACACTTGATCTGATACTAGGCACGCAGGTAAGGAAATCTTGATACTTTGTCAATTGAATTCTGCTGCACTCTCTGTGGATTTTAATGTGATAGTTACTTACAAACAGGACACAGGAGGCTGCTTGACAGTACTTTTTTCAGTTCAACCTTGGATGTACAATAATTACATTGTAATTTATGTTTTCATTTTAAACATGTTGTATGGTCGATACATGAAGCAACATTTTCATCTTGTAAAAGACTACCAATATTTGGGCCGTTCCAACAAATGAAATGAAAAATAATGCACCTAATTTTAACATTCCAAAGAGTACATGTTCAACTTAATAAACACATTTAAATAACAAAATGACTACAGTTAAGTGTCTAAGTAACAGGGTTGACAATTTCATCTTAAATTAGCCATACATCCCCTCATGACAGAAGGAATCGAAGCTTGTTTTGTGCAACAGAGCAGGGCAATTGAATGCAAGCTGCACATGTTTTTAGTTGTTGTTTGTTGTTGTTTTGTACATGTCTAGCCTGTCTATGTGTTATGCTTGACCCACACAGTTTTCTACCTCAAAACATCAGAAGAAGGCCAACAAGCGAATAACAAGCTCACCTGCTTTTACACTATGATTTGACTAATAGATGTTCAATGTTTCTTTTAAAATGTATATTTAATTGTGGGTTAAAATCTTCCTAGAAGTCAGGGTACGCAGAGGGAAATGTCAAAATGCTGAACTTTGTTGGTTAAGTGGGTTAAACTCTTCCTAGAAGTCAGGGTACGCAGAGGGAAATGTCAAAATGCTGAACTTTGTTGGTTAAGTGGGTTAAACTCTTCCTAGAAGTCAGGGTACGCAGAGGGAAATGTCAAAATGCTGAACTTTGTTGGTTAAGTGGGTTAAAATCTTCCTAGAAGTCAGGGTACGCAGAGGGAAATGTCAAAATGCTGAACTTTGTTGGTTAAGTGGGTTAAACTATTCCTAGAAGTCAGGGTACGCAGAGGGAAATGTCAAAATGCTGAACTTTGTTGGTTAAGTGGGTTAAACTCTTCCTAGAAGTCAGGGTACGCAGAGGGAAATGTCAAAATGCTGAACTTTGTTGGTTAAGTGGGTTAAACTCTTCCTAGAAGTCAGGGTACGCAGAGGGAAATGTCAAAATGCTGAACTTTGGCACTTTAGAAAGTCTTTATTCATTTTTAAAGGTGGTCTACAATTAAAGGGCAGTTAATTAAATATAACAGGCTTTTAAAATGCAATATTGGTGCACAATTTCTACTTGAGATATCAAAGGGACTATTTGTGGAACGACCCATTTATTGTGGCAAACATTTAGTTGCAGTTGATCATCTTGAGTTGGCTCAAATTGTAACTCAGTATGTCTAATATGTTGTCTTGCTGTGTGTGTAGAATTATTTGTCTTGTAGAATCATCATGGTGAAGTACACAGTGAAAGTGTTAACTGGAGAAATGCTGCTTGCCGGCACACTGAACAGTGTTTACGTTAAACTGGTCGGCACAAAGGGAGAGAGTGAACGCATGTACATCCCTAAAACCGCCTGCCAAGGATCTGTAAGTAAAAAAAAAAGTATTTTGTATTATACCACAATCCATCTGAGTGTGGGAGTCTAATAAAGTATTAAACCACCTGTACTGTAAAAATGGCCAAATTAAAGCTACATTCTGGTATTCGAGAAACAACTACACAAACAGGCTCAAGTTAGAGTCTAAGCTGATAGGATGTGTGTTTGCAGGATCATTATAACATTTAATCTATTTCTCTGTAGGTGATAGAACACACCGTGCTCAATCACTCCTCCCTGGGCAATCTGGAGTTTGTGGTGCTGGAAACAGAGCCGTACGCCCTGCTCACCTACATCAACGATGACTGGTTCTGTTCTAAAGTTGTGGTGACCACACCAGAGACCAACACGGCCAACTTCCCCTGTTACCGCTGGATCTCAGGCTATGTGCCGCTGATGATCAGAGAGGGCACTGGTCAGTATGTTGGTATACAGTATAGATCATTGTGTAGGTTAAGTTTTGGGTAGAACTGCTGTGCCTATGACACACAGCTATAGGTCAGCTAGCTGAATGTCATTTGTAGTTTCAAATCTAATTTTATTTGTGTCGAATACAACAGGTGTAGACCTTACTATGAAATGCTTACTTACAAGCCCTTAAATATCATATAATATAATTTCATGAAATCACAAGTCCAATACAGCAAATGAAAGATTAACATCTTGTGAATCCAGCCATCATTTCCGATTTTTAAAATGTTTTACAGCGAAAACACAATCTGTATTTATATTAGCTAACCACAATAGCCAAACACACAACGGCATGTTTTCACCATGTTTCCACCGCATAGGTAGCTTTCACAAAACCCAGAAATAGAGATAAAATTAATCACTAACCTTGAACAACTTCATCAAATGACAGTCTTATAACATCATGTTATACAATACATTTATGTTTTGTTCCAAAATGTGCATATTTGGAGCTGCAAATCGTGGTTATACATTGTGAATACGTAGCAACAATTCACCAAAATCTCCGGAGATATTTTGGACAGTTACCTAATCTAATTAAAGACCTCATCATAAACTTTACTAAAAAATACATGTTGTACAGCAAATGAAAGATACACTGGTTCTTAATGCAACCGCTGTGTTATTCTACTAAATAACTTTAGTAGAACATACAGCATGCAATATTGTGAGACAGCGCTCACATATTCTCCGCCTTGTTGGAGCCAACATTTACCACAAAAATACGAAATAACATCATAAATATTCTTACCTTTCTTGATCTTCCATCAGAATGTAGTGCAAGGAGTCCTATTTCCAGAATAAATCCTTGTTTGGTTTTAGAATGTCCATTTCTTCTGTCAAATTAGCAACTTTGGCTAGCATTGTGGAGCGCACGTGTCCATCATCTCTTGGCGCAACGAAAAATTCCAAAAGTCGCAATAAACGTTGAATAAACTGGTCAAACTCGGTTGAAAAATCCTACTTTATGATGTTTTTCTCATATGTATCAAATAAAATCAGAGCCGGAGCAATTCGCCGTGTATACCGAACGCTTTTCAGAAGACAATGTGAGGTTCCCCGGTGCGCAGCTGAATACTGACGATAGGGCGGACCTGTCACTCCAAAAGCTCTTTTTCGGCCTCACATCAAGCTAGACACCCCATTCAACCTTCCACTGCCTGTTGACATCTAGTGGAAGGCGTATGAAGTGCATACAGATCCATAAATAAAAGCCAGTTGAATAGGCAGGCCCTGACACAAAGCCTCGTTTTCAGATTTTTCACTTCCTATATGGAAGTTTGCTGCCAAATGAGTTCTGTTTTACTCACAGATATAATTCAAACAGTTTTAGAAACGTCAGAGTGTTTTCTATCCAATAGTAATAATAATATGCATATTGTATGATCTAGAACAGAGTAAGAGGCCGTTTAATTTGGGCACGATTTTTTCCAAAGTGAAAACAGCGCCCCCCTATTCACAAGAAGTTAACCAACAATGCCGATTTAAAGAAAATGAAGTAAATATTTGCTAAATAAACTAGAATAAATAACACAATAACAATAACGAGGCTATATACAAGAGATACCGGTACCGAGTCAATGTAAAGGTTAGTCGAGGTAATTGAGGTACTACGTACATGAAGGGTAGGGGTAAAGATAATAGATAATAACCAGAGAATATCAGCAGCGTATGTGAATGTATTAATATGAATAAAGAGGAGTTCATTGCAAATAGTCAGGGAAGTCATCGTTTATTTTGAAGTGTGTGTGAAAGGGGTCATATTTATGGAATAATGGTTGATATACACAGTGGATTTTTTAAGATGTTGACCAATACATAAAAACATGAAAATGATCAACATTTATGGTCTTTTGTATATAAGGTAAGCTAATATTCAATGAGACCTACCGAAGGGCCATAGAGGAGAGAAAGGAGGAGCTGCAGAGTCGCTGTGAGGTGTACCGGTGAGCTTTGTGGAAACATTACTAATTTGTAAAAATACAGTAACAACTTTAAACAACATCCAAATAAAAACATAACTCTTACACACAGATAAATTGATGTGCGATCGTAATAAAAGTGCCAGGTGGCCTAGCGGATCCCTGAGCTGACTAGTTGAAAAATCTGTTGATATGCCCTTGAGCAAGGCACTTAACCCTAATTGCTCTGGATAAGTGTGTCTGCTTAACGACATCATTTTTATATAAGCTCCCTCCCTTGAATGTTTTAGGCCTGGGTTCAAATACTATTGGAAATCTTTCAAATACTATGAGCATTTAGTTTAGCCTGCCTGGAGTAGCAGGTGGGCGGGGTTTACACTTAAAATAATTAACCCAGGTCTGGTATGGTAGTGTGTAATAGTGAATGACAGGCTGTGTATCACGTCTTGATTTACCGTGTCTATTCCCTTCAGCTGGAGTATATATGCAGAGGGTCTACCCCAAATAATGAAAGTTGCCAGCGCTTCTGATCTCCCTGCTGAGGTCCGCTTCTCTTTCACCAAGGACTTGGAGTTCAAGTTCACAGCAGCCAAAGCGTAAGTTAAAGCACTGGTTCTCAAACCTTCTTTTGCTTACTGTACCCCAATCACATTTAGCTCTGTGTGGAGTACACCTGAAGTACCCCCTTCGTGTGAATTTCACCTTTAGGCCTATTTTCTTATGGGTCTTCCCAAGTAGAGGCTAACAACCCCCAGGGGTACTGTCGTGGAAATTCTAATCAATAATGAGGAGAGACAAGGTCAATCACCAATCAGGATATTACTTTATTCGAAACATATTAATACAGGAGCAGGTCACACCACACACAAGTGAACAATGCGAGTGCTCTGCAGTAATGAGGCTGGTCAAGCTGGACTCACCCGTAGGTGATTCGTTGAGAGTCCAATGAGCAGAGGAATCATGGTTCTTATATTTGACACAAAAAAATCAAAAGCCACTTTGGGTTCATCTTGTGGTTATCACCCAACCTGGCTTAGTCCTCCAGATGCAAGGATGATTAGACACAATGAGGGTTTGGTTCCACTCCTCCAGGCTCTCTATCTGGGTTACACCCACCACATCTTGTCTATGGAATGCAGGCTGAAATCAGTTGTCAGCTCAAATCAAATCAAATCAAATCAAATCAAATTTTATTAGTCACATACACATGGTTAGCAGATGTTAATGCGAGTGTAGCGAAATGCTTGTGCTTCTAGTTCCGAAGGGCAAGGGCTCAAGCTATCTCTCGCGACCATACACCCAGACTAGCTGCAGGGAGCTGGAGTGGAGACCATACACCCAGACTAGCTGCAGGGAGCTGGAGTGGAGACCATACACCCAGACTAGCTGCAGGGAGCTGGAGTGGAGACCATACACCCAGACTAGCTGCAGGGAGCTGGAGTGGAGACCATACACCCAGACTAGCTGCAGGGAGCTGGAGTGGAGACCATACACCCAGACTAGCTGCAGGGAGCTGGAGTGGAGACCATACACCCAGACTAGCTGCAGGGAGCTGGAGTGGAGACCATACACCCAGACTAGCTGCAGGGAGCTGGAGTGGAGACCATACACCCAGACTAGCTGCAGGGAGCTGGAGTGGAGACCATACACCCAGACTAGCTGCAGGGAGCTGGAGTGGAGACCATACACCCAGACTAGCTGCAGGGAGCTGGAGTGGAGACCATACACCCAGACTAGCTGCAGGGAGCTAGTGTGGAGACCATAAAAACACTACATTAGTAGAACAGAAAATGTATTTTACTATTTGTTAAGTGTATAATTAAACTATTAATATAAAACAAATCTACTAAATACCTAATTTCTCTCACATACCCCCTCTCAAGAAACTCAGTTTCTTCTAGAAAAATGTAAGGGTACAAGCATTACATAATTATTGTTAAACATACATTTAAACAAACAAAGTACATATAAATTGCTGAGTTTAACCTTATCAATCTGGAACAGAAAATTAAACAAATAATTTTTGATCACAAGTTTCATTACTGCAAATAGGACAGTCATCACGCTGGCACCATGCACAATGGTAGGGGTCAGCATGATGGAAATAGCCATTTTCATCCTTATAACACCATCTGTAGAAACAGAAATTAACATGTTTTGTTGGACAAATCCAGGTAGTGATTCCCGGTTTCAGTAAAATGTCTTCCTTTTGGTGTTTAATGAACATGACTCAGGACAAGCATCATGATACCACTATTTACAAGGTAACACCTATGGACTCTATGTACCATTAGCATAAACCTGCTATAGTTCCTGAGTATTATCATTATCATCAAATGTAATTTCAGTAACGGATTAGGATCAGATTCACTCTCAGGATCAGAGTTCACCCTCTCCATTCCCCAGGGCATGGTGAAAACGATGTCAACATCTGTAGTACACAACTTCTTTACACATGTCACAATCAGCATAACAATCATAACATAAAACATTCATTGCTTCACTCATAGAATTATTAACATACTCAAATCAATTACTAATTTTAAAAAATCATTCAGTTTCCCTTAACATACTGTAGTGGACTTCCATCAGTCCTGGAAAAAATAATCCTACTCAAAACACGTCAGATAACACAATGTTCCATTTAGTGGAATAGACACCTTCTAAAGTAAACAATCCCAGAGCCGCTTTCTGGTTATCTTATCATTTTAACCTGATGCATTAATTTAGTCAATATAAAACCTGTTGTAACAAATCTAGGACCTCCATAAGTCTGGTTCATCCTTGGGAGCAATTTCCAAACGCCTGAAGGTACCACATTCATCTGTACAAATAATAGTACACAAGTATAAACACCATGGGACCAGGCAGCCGTCATACCGCTCAGGAAGGAGACACGTTCTGTCTCCTAGAGATGAAAATACTTTGGTGCAAAAAGTGCAAATCAATCCCAAAACAACAGCAAAGGACATTGTGAAGATGCTGGAGGAAACAGGTACAAAAGTATCTATATACACTATAAAACGAGTCCTATATCGACATAACCTGAAAGGCCGCTCAGCAAGGAAGAAGCCACTGCTCCAAAACCGCCATGAAAAGGCAGACTACGGTTTGCAACTGCACATGGGGACAAAGATCGTACTTTTTGGAGAAATGTCCTCTGGTCTGATGAAACAAATATAGAACTCTTTTGCCATAATGACCATTGTTATGTTTGAAGGAAAAAGGGGGAGGCTTGCAAGCCGAAGAACACCATCCCAACCGTGAAGCAGGGGGGTGGCAGTATTATGTTGTGGAGGTGCTTTGCTGTAGGAGGGACTGGGGCACTTCACAAAATAGATGGCTTCATGAGGGAGGAAAATGATGTGGATATATTGAAGCAACATCTCAAGACATCAGTCAGGAAGTTAAAGCTTGGTCGTAAATAGGTCTTCCAAATGGACAATGACCCCAAGCATACTTTCAAAGTTGTGCAAAATGGCTTAAGGACAACAAAGTCAAGGTATTGGAGTGGCCATCACAAAGCCCTGACCTCAATCCCATAGAAAATTTGTGGGCAGAACTGAAAAAGCATGTGCGAGCAAGGAGGTTTTACAGACCTGACTCAGTTACACCAGCTCTATCAGGAGGAATGGGCCAAATTCACCCAACATATTGTGGGAAGCTTGTGGAAGGCTACCCGAAACGTTTGACACAAGTTAAACAATTTAAAGGCAATGCTACCAAATACTAATTGAGTGTATGCAAACTTCTGACCCACTGGGAATATGATGAAAGAAGTAAAAGCTGAAATAAATCATTCTCTCTACTATTATTCTTAAAATAAAGTGGTGATCCTAACTGACCTAAGACAGGGAATTTTTATTAGGATTGAATGTCAGGAATTGTGAAAAACTGAGTTTAAATGTATTTGGCTAAGGTGTATGGTAACTTCCGACTAAACAATGAACCATAATCACAACTCATGACATTCCCACCCTGCGTGAATCTGTAGGTAGCTAACTAACCAGGTTCAACGTTAGCTAGCTAACATTAGGCTATTACTAGCCAAGCAAATGTCTCTTTCTGTCAAAATGAATAACGTGTAATATCTGAAAGTGTAGCTAGCTGGACTATCTTACCCGTGTACATCATTCATGGTTGGATGCGTCTCCTGTCAGATGCCATGGTTGGTTGCCCTTAGAGACAGGTGTTTTCTCCTTAGCTTTCATAATTGAATTCCACTGATTTCACAACTCAGTCCTCCAGAAAGTGGAGAGCAACACTTATGCAGTTTTAATACACAATACATAAAAAAGCAGCATTAGACAGGATTACCTAGACATACTGACCAGCTCAAATAGACAGAAGTGTGCTATATGGCAGACCAATCAAAACTCATCTCTCGGCATGTCCAGCCAACATTATCTAAGCCAATCATGGCCAACGGGAAGGTTTGCTGGCTTTTTCTTTGGCTAAACCAACTAGGTTCGTAATTTAACAATTTATTTGTATTTACAGTTGGCATACAAGTTTGTTATTAAGACACATAAGTGAGTGCATGCATTTTCAATATTGTTAGACCCCAGCAGGAATCAAACCCACTATCATTGTAGCCATGCTCTACCAACTGAGCCACACAGGACCACATAGGAACACATTTAACCTAAAGAGCAGACATTTTCTTCAAATTGCGATTGACACATTCAATATATGTGGCCCGTGCATGAATCAACCACCCAAGGGGGACATTCTGGTGTTAAAACCATTGTCTAACCAAATGCACCATCCAAGTCTTTCCCATGTTGAAGTTAATATCCTTCTCTGTCCCGGCAGATTAACTAATCTGAACCTAGCAGGACTGTCCACCAACAAGGAGCAATGGAAGAGCCTAGATGAACTCAGTCACTGTCATGTTTTGTCTTTGATCATCATGTCTTGTCCCTGTGCTTCCCTCTGCTGGTCTTATTAGGTTCTTTCCCTCTTTCTATCCCTCTCTCTCCTCCTCCCTCTCTCCCTCTCCCGCTCTCTCTCTCTATCGTTCCGTTCCTGCTCCCAGCTGTTTCTCATTCTCCTAACGACCTCATTTACTCTTTCACACCTGTCCCCTATTTTGCCCTCTGATTAGAGTCCCTATTTCTCCCTCTGTTTTCCGCTTCTGTCCTTGTCGGATTCTTGTTTGATGTTTGCTGTTCTGTGTCCTTGTTCCGCCCTGTCGTGTTTTTGCCTTCTTCAGATGCTGCGTGTGAGCAGGTGTCTATGTCAGCTACGGCCTGTGCCTTCCTGAAGCGACCTGCAGTCTGTGGTCGCGTCTCCAGTCGTTCCTCTCTACTGACGAGAGGATTTCAGTTTCCTGTTTTGGATTTACCTTTGATAATATCCAGGAGAATCATTGTTTGTTTAAGACTGGAATAAAGACTCTGTTTCTATTACGTCGCTTTTGGGTCCTCATTCACCAGCATAACAGAAGAATCCGACCAAGAATGGACCCAGCGACTACGGATTCTCGCAACACTGCCGTCGAGATCCAGGGAGCAATGCTCGGCAGACACGAGCAGGAATTGTCTGCTGCTCGTCATGCCGTTGAGACCCTGGCCGCTCATGTCTCCGATCTCTCAGGACAGTTTCAGAGTCTTCGTCTCGTGCCACCAGCTACTTCCTGGTCTTCCGAGTCTCCGGAACCTAGGGTTAATAACCCACCATGTTACTCTGGGCAGTCCACTGAGTGTCGCTCCTTTCTCACCCAGTGTGATATTGTGTTCTCTCTCCAGCCCAACACATACTCAGGAGAGAGAGCTCGGATCGCTTACGTCATATCACTCCTTACTGGTCGGGCTCGGGAGTGGGGCACAGCTATCTGGGAGGCAAGGGCTGAGTGTTCTAACGTTTATCAGAACTTTAAGGAGGAGATGATACGGGTTTTTGATCGTTCAGTTTTTGGGAAGGAGGCTTCCAGGGCCCTGGCTTCCCTATGTCAAGGTGATCGATCCATAACGGATTACTCTATAGAGTTTCGCACTCTTGCTGCATCCAGTGACTGGAACGAGCCGGCGTTGCTCGCTCGTTTTCTGGAGGGACTCCACGCTGAGGTTAAGGATGAGATTCTCTCCCGGGAGGTTCCTTCCAGCGTGGACTCTTTGATTGCACTCGCCATCCGCATAGAACGACGGGTAGATCTTCGTCACCGAGCTCGTGGAAGAGAGCTCGCGTTAACGGTGTTTCCCCTCTCCGCATCTCAACCATCTCCTCCCATCGGCTCAGAGACTGAGCCCATGCAGCTGGGAGGTATTCGCATCTCGACTAAGGAGAGGGAACGGAGAATCACCAACCGCCTTTGCCTCTATTGCGGTTCTGCTGGGCATTTTGTCATGTCATGTCCAGTAAAAGGCCAGAGCTCATCAGTAAGCGGAGGGCTACTGGTGAGCGCTACTACTCAGGTCTCTCCATCAAGATCCTGTACTACCTTGTCGGTCCATCTACGCTGGACCGGTTCGGCTGCTTCCTGCAGTGCCTTGATAGACTCTGGGGCTGAGGGTTGTTTTATGGACGAAGCATGGGCTCGGAAACATGACATTCCTCTCAGACAGTTAGGGAAGCCCACGCCCATGTTCGCCTTAGATGGTAGTCCTCTCCCCAGTATCAGATGTGAGACAGTACCTTTAACCCTCACAGTATCTGGTAACCACAGTGAGACCATTTCCTTTTTGATTTTTCGTTCACCTTTTACACCTGTTGTTTTGGGTCATCCCTGGCTAGTATGTCATAATCCTTCTATTAATTGGTCTAGTAATTCTATCCTATCCTGGAACGTTTCTTGTCATGTGAAGTGTTTAATGTCTGCTATCCCTCCTGTTTCTTCTGTCCCCTCTACTCAGGAGGAACCTGGTGATTTGACAGGAGTGCCGGAGGAATATCATGATCTACGCACGGTCTTCAGTCGGTCCAGAGCCAACTCTCTTCCTCCTCACCGGTCGTATGATTGTTGTATTGATCTCCTTCCGAGGACCACTCCCCCTCGGGGTAGACTATACTCTCTGTCGGCTCCCGAACGTAAGGCTCTCGAGGATTATCTGTCTGTTTCTCTCGACGCCGGTACCGTGGTGCCTTCTTCCTCTCCCGCCGGAGCGGGGTTTTTCTTTGTTAAGAAGAAGGACGGTACTCTGCGCCCCTGCGTGGATTATCGAGGGCTGAATGACATAACGGTTAAGAATCGTTATCCGCTTCCCCTTATGTCGTCAGCCTTCGAGATTCTGCAGGGAGCCAGGTTCTTTACTAAGTTGGACCTTCGTAACGCTTACCATCTCGTACGCATCAGAGAGGGGGACGAGTGGAAAACGGCGTTTAACACTCCGTTAGGGCATTTTGAATACCGGGTTCTGCCGTTCGGTCTCGCTAATGCTCCAGCTGTCTTTCAGGCATTAGTTCATGATGTACTGAGAGACATGCTGAACATCTTTGTTTTCGTTTACCTTGACGATATCCTGATTTTTTCACCGTCACTCGAGATTCATGTTCAGCACGTTCGACGTGTACTCCAGCGCCTTTTAGAGAATTGTCTCTACGTGAAGGCTGAGAAGTGCGCCTTTCATGTCTCCTCTGTCACATTTCTCGGTTCTGTTATTTCCGCTGAAGGCATTCAGATGGATCCCGCTAAGGTCCAGGCTGTCAGCGATTGGCCCGTTCCTAAGTCACGTGTCGAGTTGCAGCGCTTTCTCGGTTTCGCTAATTTCTATCGGCGTTTCATTCGTAATTTCGGTCAAGTGGCTGCCCCTCTCACAGCTCTGACTTCTGTCAAGACTTGCTTTAAGTGGTCCGGTTCCGCCCAGGGAGCTTTTGATCTCCTCAAGAAGCGTTTTACATCCGCCCCTATCCTTGTTACTCCTGACGTCACTAAACAATTCATTGTCGAGGTTGACGCTTCAGAGGTGGGCGTGGGAGCCATTCTGTCCCAGCGCTTCCAGTCTGACGATAAGGTCCATCCTTGCGCTTACTTTTCTCATCGCCTGTCGCCATCGGAACGCAACTATGATGTGGGTAACCGCGAACTGCTCGCCATCCGCTTAGCCATAGGCGAATGGCGACAGTGGTTGGAGGGGGCGACCGTCCCTTTTGTCGTTTGGACTGACCATAAGAACCTTGAGTACATCCGTTCTGCCAAACGACTTAATGCACGTCAAGCTCGTTGGGCGTTGTTTTTCGCTCGTTTCGAGTTCGTGATTTCCTATCGCCCGGGAAATAAGAACACCAAGCCTGATGCCTTATCCCGTCTCTTTAGTTCTTCTGTGGCTTCTACCGACCCCGAGGGGATTCTCCCTGAAGGGCGTGTTGTCGGGTTGACTGTCTGGGGAATTGAGAGACAGGTAAAGCAAGCACTCACTCACACTGCGTCGCCGCGCGCTTGTCCTAGTAACCTTCTGTTCGTTCCTGTCTCTACTCGTCTGGCTGTTCTTCAGTGGGCTCATTCTGCCAAGTTAGCTGGCCACCCCGGCGTTCGGGGTACGCTTGCTTCTATTCGCCAGCGGTTTTGGTGGCCTACTCAGGAGCGGGACACGCGCCGTTTCGTGGCTGCTTGTTCGGACTGCGCGCAGACTAAGTCAGGTAACTCTCCTCCTGCCGGTCGTCTCAGACCGCTTCCCATTCCTTCTCGACCTTGGTCTCACATCGCCTTAGACTTTATTACCGGTCTGCCTTCGTCTGCGGGGAAGACTGTGATTCTTACGGTTATCGATAGGTTCTCTAAGGCGGCACATTTCATTCCCCTCGCTAAGCTTCCTTCCGCTAAGGAGACGGCACAAATCATCATTGAGAATGTGTTCAGAATTCATGGTCTCCCGTTAGACGCCGTTTCAGACAGAGGCCCGCAATTCACGTCACAGTTTTGGAGGGAGTTCTGTCGTTTGATTGGTGCTTCCGTCAGTCTCTCTTCCGGGTTTCATCCCCAGTCTAACGGTCAAGCAGAAAGGGCCAATCAGTCGATTGGTCGCATATTACGCAGCCTTTCGTTTCGAAACCCTGCGTCTTGGGCAGAACAGCTCCCCTGGGCTGAGTACGCTCACAACTCGCTTCCTTCGTCTGCTACCGGGCTATCTCCATTTCAGAGTAGTCTTGGGTACCAGCCTCCTCTGTTCTCGTCCCAGCTCGCCGAGTCCAGCGTTCCCTCCGCTCAGGCTTTTGTCCAACGTTGTGAGCGCACCTGGAGGAGGGTCAGGTCTGCACTTTGCCGTTACAGGGCGCAGACTGTGAGAGCCGCCAATAAACGTAGGATTAAGAGTCCTAGGTATTGTCGCGGTCAGAGAGTGTGGCTTTCCACTCGTAACCTTCCCCTTACGACAGCTTCTCGCAAGTTGACTCCGCGGTTCATTGGTCCGTTCCGTGTCTCTCAGGTCGTCAATCCTGTCGCTGTGCGACTGCTTCTTCCGCGACATCTTCGTCGCGTCCACCCTGTCTTCCATGTCTCTTGTGTCAAGCCTTTTCTTCGCGCCCCCGTTCGTCTTCCCCCCCCCCCCCCCCGTCCTTGTCGAGGGCGCACCTATTTACAAGGTACGGAAGATCATGGACATGCGTTCTCGGGGACGTGGTCACCAGTACTTAGTGGATTGGGAGGGTTACGGTCCTGAGGAGAGGAGTTGGGTTCCATCTCGGGACGTGCTGGACCGTTCGTTGATTGATGATTTCCTTCGTTGCCGCCAGGGTTCCTCCTCGAGTGCGCCAGGAGGCGCTCGGTGAGTGGGGGGGTACTGTCATGTTTTGTCTTTGATCATCATGTCTTGTCCCTGTGCTTCCCTCTGCTGGTCTTATTAGGTTCTTTCCCTCTTTCTATCCCTCTCTCTCCTCCTCCCTCTCTCCCTCTCCCGCTCTCTCTCTCTATCGTTCCGTTCCTGCTCCCAGCTGTTTCTCATTCTCCTAACGACCTCATTTACTCTTTCACACCTGTCCCCTATTTTGCCCTCTGATTAGAGTCCCTATTTCTCCCTCTGTTTTCCGCTTCTGTCCTTGTCGGATTCTTGTTTGATGTTTGCTGTTCTGTGTCCTTGTTCCGCCCTGTCGTGTTTTTGCCTTCTTCAGATGCTGCGTGTGAGCAGGTGTCTATGTCAGCTACGGCCTGTGCCTTCCTGAAGCGACCTGCAGTCTGTGGTCGCGTCTCCAGTCGTTCCTCTCTACTGACGAGAGGATTTCAGTTTCCTGTTTTGGATTTACCTTTGATAATATCCAGGAGAATCATTGTTTGTTTAATACTGGAATAAAGACTCTGTTTCTATGACGTCGCTTTTGGGTCCTCATTCACCTGCATAACAATTACAATAGATGCAATAATCGGAATGCATTATTTGTCACAAGTACTTGAAAACATGTGAATAAAACTGTAAATACATTATGCTCTATACATACATACTGTATGCGCCTACAGTAGAAACGACAACACGATATACAGAAAATAAGGAACTTACTTTGATATGAACGCACTCATGTCCAAAGTTATTATTTGTAAGGAAAACAACAAGGAAGGCAAAGCAAGTGTTGGTCAATTTCTTCAACAGATGATCAGGTCTATATAATTATTAGACACATATTAGTAATGGAAAGGAAACACAGACTCTTTGTTTAAGTACTAATATTCTCCTTTCGTAATACAATTGTAAGCAGAAGTTGGTACTGAGTACAGTATATGATAGCTCTCCCCAGGTTCTGCAAAGTGTCTAAGACATCCTGTAACTCATATAGCCTCCCCAGTCCCCCTTGCGTGACTTTCCCTGGCAACAACATTTTAATAAATCTAACCTTCCTCTGACAGCAGAAACCATCTTGTCAGCAATTAAAAGCTCAGAATTGGGTTTGACCGAAAATTGACCTTTCAGCACAAGTATAGGGTCATAACAAGGTGAACGAGTCTAAGCATCTTCTGACAGGTGGCTGTTTTAATCATGCCTGCGGCAGCCTTGTGTTCTCAGAAAACCAGTCGTATTCTCAGAACCTCAGATAGCCAAGGTGGGTCCCAGACAGGAGGAGTATGAGAGTAGGCGGTTTCCGCCTTCTGATAGTGTCTGAAGGGCACAACACTCAAAACAGTTGTTAACACACACAGAGGTCTCCTAAGAGCAGACCTTACAGTTTATCATAACACAATTTATTAACCCTTTAAAAGGTATGAGGCCTTGGTTTAACCCCTTCACGAGCGCCAGCAAGAAAGAAATTCGAATTCTTGCAAGACTGTGCAAATATATGCATACTTGATCTGCGCAAACATGAGTGAAGTGTGGTGGGATCTCCTCAAAGAGAGAAGTTTAAATTGCTCAGTAAATCCTCATAAATTGTCTGCAATGCTGAAATCGGCAACTTCTATGTGAATTAATGAGGGGGAGGAACACACCTCAATTCAAACTGTTAGAAAATACAACTTGTTAGAAAATAATTTGAAATTGACAAGGTGAAACACAGCCTATAGATAATTAGCAGGCAGCGCGTGTTAACTGTCCTGTTGCGTAATAATCACATTTTGGAACAGTGAGTGTATTCTGACATCACGTGCATAAAACAACTCACACTGTGGCGAGCGTTAGAGATATTTGGAACTCACATGTGAAAAGGTTAACAAGGCACACCGGTTAATTGAAATGCATTCCAGGTGACTACCTCATGAAGCTGGTTGAGAGAATGCCAAGAGTGTGCAAAGCTGTCAAGGCAAAGGGTGGCTACTTTGAAAAATCTCAAATCTCAAATATATTTTGACTTGTTGAACACTTTTTTTTGGTTACTACATGATTCCATATCTGTTATTTCATAGTTTTGATGTCTTCACTATTATTCTACAATGTAGAAAATAGTAAAAATAAAGAAAAACACGAATGAGTAGGTGTGTCAACTTTGACACTTTGGGTACTGTATGTCTTAAAATGTAATTATAGTAATATACACGTTCTCAATTATTGAAGCAAGCTATGATTTGTGTTTTGCACTTCCTTTCACAGCTGAAGCAGGATCCTGGAGAAGACAACCCCATCTTCCTTCCTACTGACTCTGAGTATGACTGGCTCCTGGCCAAGATCTTTGTGAGGAACGCAGACTTCGCTGAACATGAGCTGAACTTTCACCTGCTGAGGACTCACCTGCTGGCTGAGGTGTTTGCCGTGTCGACACTGCGTAACCTACCAATGGTGCATCCCATCTACAAGGTACCTACCTGGTGCTCTGTTTGCAGACAGTTTTCAACTGTTATTAAAAGAAATCTGTTATTATCCAATAACTGAATGTGTTTAACATGATAATTCAAGAGAAACCTGAATTTGAAAAAATTCAATAGAAAATGCATGTATTTTTTTATAATTGAAAATTGGAGTAGATTGTAGTACAGTACAAAACATAGCTTCTTTAGTTGTGTATTTCATGTATGTTCGTTCCATCTTTCTCCATAGCTCCTGATCTCTCACTTCCACTACACTCTGCAGATCAATACTCTGGCTAGACAGGCCCTCATATCAGAGAAGGGGGTGATCACAGAGGTACTGCCTATTCTTATAGTGTTATGTTCTATAAAACACTAATACTTATGGAATGTCACAATGCTAGTGGAAACTGATTGTATAAGTTAGCGCAGGGGTCTCCTACAGGTCGATCGCGACATACCAGTAGCTCGCCAAACAATTCTCATTCATTTTTAATGTTTTCCATCTGAAACTGTCAAACAAATCTAACAAGTATTAGACACCATCTAATCAATGCAGCATTATCCCACCCCTGGTTCGCCACTATTGGCTTAAAAAGGGAAACCTCACACAATATCTGCTAATTAATTTCTAGCAATATTGCTCCCGTCTGTTTGTGTGATGCGTGCGTTTGTCTATCACTCCGTCCGTGTGTAGTCAGTTGATGTGATAACCGTATTGTGGGTTGACAGAAATACTTTCCCGAAAACCATCTTTTGAATTTTAGGACCCCTTTAGGTTAAACAAAATATTGAATTTAGCCTTCACTGTAGCCCATAGAAACACATTGATACTGTAAATCATAATGAATACGATTTTGAAGTGTCTGTCCTATATCTAGGATCTATAAGAAAGCTCAAAATATACACCACCGTTCAAATGTTTGGGGTTACTTAGAAATGTCCTTGTTTTTGAAAGAAAAGCAAATTTTTTTGGTCCATTAAAATAACATCAAATTGATCAGAAATACATTGTTAATGTTGTAAATGACTATTGCAGATGGAAACGGATGATTTTTTATGGAATATTTACGTAGGCGTACAGAGTCCCATTATCAGCAACCATCACTCCTGTGTTCCAATGGCACGTTGTGTTAGCTAATCCAAGTTTATCATTTTAAAAGGCTAATTGATCATTAGTGAACCCTTTTGCAATTATGTTAGCACAGCTGAAAACTTCAGTCTCCAGTGTCAACGACCTCATCCCCAGTCCTGACATCTCCTTGCAGTACAACACAGTTAACAATGCCATCACTCTCATCAAACTTGCTTGCCGTGGAGCCTGGCTTGCCAAGGCCGACATCCATCTCCGCCTTGAAGGTGCTCTATCTCGAAACCTGCCATCTCTATGGAGTCTGTCGGGAGGGGCGGTACTACATCTGTCCTCCTGACTTTTGGATGCCAGAGCAGCCCTCGAATGTTCGACACCTTAGCCAAGGCCCTGTTTTGGATTTAGCTGAACGTCAACAGACTTCCATTTATGTTCTGATGCTCGCCCTTCCATCAGGATAGGGGGTTTCTACAGTGGTTGTTGGTTTGCTGCCGCATGGCCTGCCAAACTTGCTTCCTCTCCTGCAGCCCCCTCCTCCGCCCTTTTCTAGTCTTAACTAATTGTAGGTGCTTCTCTCTGGGAGAATGACTGGTAGAAGGGCAATACTCAACCATTCCGACAACTTTCCATGGTACACATTAACAAGGGCCGATCTAACTACCTCCCTATCAGGCGTTTCCTAAGATGTCTAACCTGGCTATCCATCACCCATCAGTTCCTTCTCAGAGCTGCACATTGTCATGACGTGGCCCTCTTTGGATATAGCAAGCACCAACTCTCTCTCTCTCACCACCTCTCTCTTCCCCCTACAACCAGGCTCTGTTAACTCAGGTCGTAAATTCCTGGAGGAGACTCTCTCCCTCATGCAGTATAGAGAGAGAAAGGTTCACAGTAGAACAAAGGAACTTATTCTACATCACAGAACTGAACAATGTCCATGTTTTGGAGAATGTGTAAACGGTTGTTGAAGAATCCAGCTATGACTGGTCCATTTTGTGTAATGTTTGTGACCTCATGAGAGACAATACAGCCTCATTACCATAACTCTGTTTATAAAAGAATCTCCATTATGAGTTTTGCATCTACTTATTGTATGTAATGAATGAGTAAAGATGAAACTATTTGTGAAATTATGTAATGTGATTTTAAACTGTTTAATGAAAGAGAATCCAATTCCCTTTAAAGTTAAAGTGAGTCATTGGCCCGCCCCATGAGCACAGACATTGATTTGGCATCATGGGACATCCCTTTTCTGCTGTTCCGAATATAAACCTCACCTGGAGAAGCCCACTTCAGACCAAGCATACCTCGATTACCGAGAGGGCTAAGGGTTGAGTAGAGACCATGCGTACCTCGATCACAGACGGAGCTAAGGTTGCTGAATTCTTAACCATGCCACGTGGTTAAACTCTTCGGTACCAATTTGTAGTCTGCAGCTAGGAATTAAGGACCTGGAATGCGAACACCGACACCCGCCGAAACAACTATTCTATATGAACATTTCTGAATGGGACTCTGAAGTATCCATTCTAACCACAAAAGACTCCAGGGACGCAAAGAGAAGTTCAGATGAACTTTTCAACAGAAAGACTGACGATTCCAACAGAGATTACGACGACGCACTGAGCGTAAATATATATATTGATTGCAATTATTCCCGAATGAGTGAGCGTTCATGTGCAAAGGATTAGCATTTCAATGAATATAATTATCAACTGTGTAGTGTCTTTTGTCTTTCGCGCCCTTCTCAGTCCCTTTGTCTACCAAGCCGCCATACCGGTTTAGCCCACTAGGGCACATCCCCTATCATTTCCTTGTAACCATATCTACTGTTTGTTTGTTTGTTATGTATTTCTGTGATTATTTAGTTAGTTAGTAAATAAATGATTAAGACAATTGATGTATGGATGATTCATAGTGAAGGCTGGGTTCGTGCAGATAACCAACAATTTACGACGTTTGGAATGAGACTAACGTGAGGTAAAGAATAATTCATTAATTAGAAGACTAATTGATCAGATATTCAAATATCTGAAAAGTTATATTAGGAAAATTATAATCTTAATTATAAATTTGTAATCTGAAGATTTTCCTTGGTGCCCCGACTTCCTAGTTAATTACATTTACATGATTAGTTTAATCACGTAATAATAATTACAGAGAATTGATTTGATAAAATAACAGTCTTCACTTTAATGATGTCAGAGACACGACAACATGCTCCTGGTCAATGTAACTCAATCGCTGATTCTCTGTCCCGCTTCCAATTTCAGAGATTCAGATGCTTGGCCCCGTATGGAGAACCCCTACCAACCCCAGTTCCTCCTTACTCCATGACGACCTTCCCATGAACCATTCACTCCTTCTCATCTCCCAGCCACTCCATCCTCTCAGCTGTTGCACCAATGACATGGTCCTCTTACTGGACAGCCTGGAGATGTTTCCAAACCATCTATTACCTGTCTTTAGCATTCAACTTGGTCACCATGTCTGCCTTTTGTCATCCCTCTCCACATCCCAGCATGTCAGATGTCACCATCCTCAACAAAGATTTCACCATCAAACATAGCAAAACCGATCAGTTTAGCAGAACCACACCAGCCTACCTGTTCCAGCTACTATCATCCCTTACGAACCACTCCCCTACTTCCTGCAGCTCGATCTCAACATGCCTCTCCATCCGATTCACTATTCATCACAGATTCTGGTTCCATCGCCAATGGTTCCATTCCCATCTGAGACTAATACTATCCCTGTCCGGCTATCCTGCTGACTAAAACTCCGGACAATAATTCCGAATCGGCGCCACTTCCATGGCATCAAAGACTACACTGTACAACTCCTTGGCCGCTGGTCCTCTCAAGCCTATCATTCCTACATCTGTTCTGACATCAACAACATCAGGACAGCCCACAACATGCTCATCTCTCAGAACCTGCATTAACTCTGGCACAGTCCTTCAGTCTATACCTCATTTCACAGACACCATCTACCTCACGCACCATATCGTACCCAACCAGCCAAAAGAGGATTGGCTCCCCAGCTGAGCCTGGTTCCTCAAGGTTTCCTTCCTTGAAGGGAATTTTTTTACTTGCCACTGTCGCTTCTGCTTGCTCTCCTGGGGTATGTTGGCTCACTCATGGGCATCTTGTTCGTATGTCTGTACTACTTCAAATATATCGCCAACCATTCAGCACCTGCAGTCCAGAACAGCACACTTCCTCTCCAGGGTCCATCTAACTTGGAGTTCTCTTATTGGGGATTTGTCTTCCCCACAGCAGCCTAGCCTGACTGTCTACCTGAGACGCAAAGCCAAACCCTACAGTCAACCCTTCATCTGCTGCCCTTAGCTTCCTCCGATCCATTCTCATTTCCCTCCTTAATCCTCATTCTCATCCAATTCATCAATAAATATTCAAAACAAATTTTCATGTCTGTTCCTTAAAGTTGTGAAATGGAAGTTGTATGGTAGATTTGAATATCTGATTGACTGACACTAGATTAGCACTACTCTCACTAAAGTTGAGGCAGAATTTTTCTAACATGTATTTTTTTTTTTAGGTATGCTGTAGAGTGCCCGGGTGCCCATAAAAATCGAAATTCTGGGCTGCGATGTAATGTTCTCCCCTGAGTTTACTTTATCTGCGATTTCAGAAATGCTCATCGGGAGTCCACGGGCACTGCAAATTTTTTTGCTCTATCTGCCCTTAAGTTAAAAAATTGTGAACTATCCCTTTAACCCATCTTGAAGAATGCTGGTTTAGGAGGTTCAGGGATGATGGAGTTTCTGAAGAAAGCAGTGGCCTCATTGACCTACAGCTCCCTCTGTATGCCGGAGGACATCACTACACGCGGTCTGGAGTCAATCCCCAACTTCCTCTACAGGGATGACGGACTCAGGTTGTGGGACATCGTCCACAGGTAATGTTTGTACAGGCCTATAGATTTTCATGGTGCAAAAAAGCCCAGATCTGCACAAAGAAATTCTGTAAACCTTATAAAGCAGCATGATTTGTGTATTAAGGATTGTATATTCCTGCAGCTACATTTTGCATTGCCCAGTTTACTAAACTCTACTATACCCCCCCCATGCTGCCAGATTATATTGACTTTTATAGTGTCTTTTGCACATACTGTGTCTGTGCTCTTTTGCCGTGTTGTCATAGTGTTTTGGCTAATGCCTGATATTTTGTATAGGTTTGTTCACAAAGTGATTGGTCACTACTACACCTGTGACTCAGACGTCCAGAAGGACTCTGAACTGCAGAACTGGATCAAGGATATCTTCTTCTATGGGTTCCTGGCAGAAACCAGCACAGGTTACACTTTTCTCATTGAAATGACACAATCTGTATCACAAATGGCAACAGCTCTCTGGTCAAAGGTAATGCACTATATAGGGAAAAGGGTGGAATTTGACAGACTACACTTTTAAAATTTGTGATGCTGTTGCATCACTGCAACTCAAAAGTATAATATTAAATCACAATGGTTCTCTACAGATCTGGTTTGTTGATTAAATTATTTCTGATATCAAACATGTCCATTCCCTTAGGCTTCTCGTTCCCTAACTATATTCTGGATCATTTGCAAAATGTGTCAATTCGGTGTCTGATTGTAGCATACTGTGTCTCCTCTGTGCAGGAATCCCTCAGTCTTTCAGTTTGGTGACAGAGCTGGTCAAGTTTCTCACCATGGTGATCTTCACAGTGTCTGTCCAACATGCTGCAGTCAACAGTGGACAGGTAATGAACTTTGAAACATGTCAAAAACCTGTGTGCAGTATCCTCCGCTGTTATTCAAAATGTGATTTTAATTAGTTTCTGTTGAATTATATTGGAAAAGCAGTGGTTTGATCTATTTCACCATTGTCATTCCAGTTTGATTTTGGGGGCTGGATGCCCAACTTCCCCATCGCTCTGCAACAACTACCTCCCACCACTAAGGGGCAGTGTACTGAGAGCACCATGCTGAAGACCTTCCCTGACATCAATACCACCGTCAATGGCATGGCAGCGGTGTACCTTCTGAGCACTCAGTCCACTGACTTTGTGAGTATATGAGATAAACTATATTTTGACATTTGTAATGAAATCTTAAATCACAATCGAATTGTTTCCTCAGTAGTCATAATTAGTATATCAGTGGTTGTGAAATTTCAAATTTCATCAACTCTTGCCTACTTAGGTCGCTCTTGGAAATGGCTATCAGGATCACTTCAGCGAGAAGACCCCTCTGGAACTGATTCACGAAACTCAAGATGTGCTGGAGAAATACAACTTTGAAATCCAAGGCAGGAATGTTTCTTTGCCCTTGCCGTTCACCTACCTGAATCCCAACAATGTGGAGAACAGTGTGACCCTGTAATGAGTCAGGGCTGTGTTTATTAGTCCCCAAATGGAAGGAAACTCACTGATACAGGGAGACTACCTTGTTTTCTGTTGAAACATGTTTTAAAACATTTATCTTATGGTGTGCCCTAATCATTACGACCCAGGCACTTTACTCTATTGCGGTTCAATCCACTTTTTCTTCTTTTTAATAGCACCATAGCCACATAACTAGAGCTGGCCATGCAGTCAAGATGAGAAGTTAATTGTTTCTACTTCTGTTTTGTATGCCACTAGCTGAGTGTTTTAGTTGGGTTCTTGTATAACTGAAATGTTTGTGCCTTGGCTCCCTTCCTGTTCATGGTTAATGGCAAAACCTAATCTTGCATGCTAAACAGGAAGCTACTGTAGCTGCTCCCCGTGGCCTTCCATTTTCCAGCTAACCAGCAGGAGGTGTGGTATATGGTTCCCATAGAGACAGGTGACCTTAAGGAGAACTTCTTTCAGCTACCTGCCTCCCTCTAAAAGAGGAGTGTTGAGAGTAAACTACCAAATGGACAACACCTACAGACGTCACTTCCCATAGTGCCTTGCTGCTGAGAGCAAGCTGCAAGTGACATTCCTGATTTATTAGCAGTGTAGCTTAAATTGAACCCACTCAATAAATGTGTGGTAGCCAGAAGGATACTACTGTCCATACAGCTAAGATAGAGATTATCTTTTTGTTCCTCTGCTTTGCAACTCTATTTGCTGGCTGATCAAGAGCTTTTTGATTCCATGCAATAAAGTCTTAGTTAATCTTCATCCTTGTCTCTTTCAGTGTTCATGGTCCATGTGGCGCAAGCAGTTTTGTTCAACTGGTTGACCCTTACATACCAGAGCCTTATACTGAGTAGCACACAAGGGTATAAAGGTACAGATGGTGAAACGTGAGTGTATATATCCATCAGACTTTAGTGGTTAATACCTTTCAGTTGTCAGTCATTCTTTTTCACGTTACACTATGATTCAGCTATGGAAATAACCTGCAATGTGATGGCTTATCCTCCCATGAACAGGGTTATGGCTTAGGATATTGAATAGGGGACCATTCTTTAACCAAACTTTACTAGGTGATACTTGATTCTCAGCTTGGAAGGCACCAGTGTCTTCTACATTTCCATGGTCAAGATCAGTGGGTGTCCACCCCATAGGTACGGTCCACCCAAATGTGATGCATGTCATGAGCGTGACTCCAAAATCAAGTGTCGCTTTGAATGACACCCACCTGTCTCGATCAATGAGAGGAGATCAGATCTCGAACAGATGGCGGCATATACACTGAACAAAAATATAAACAACATTTAATGTGTACATCCCATGTTTCATGAGCTGAAATAAAAGATCCCAGAAATTGTCTGTATGAACAAAACATTTTCTCAAATTTTGTGCAAACATTTGTTTACATTCCTGTTGTGAGAATTTCTACTTTGCCAAAATAATCCATCCACCTGACGATGTGACATATCAAGAAGCTGATTAAACAGCATGATCATTACACAGGTGCACCTTGTGCTGGGGACAATCAAATGCCACTCTAAAATGTGCAGTTTTGTCACAATGGCACAGATGTCTTAAGTTTTGAGGGAGCGCGCAATTGGCATGCTGACTGCATCAATGACCAGAGTTATTGCTAGAGAATAATTTAATGTTAATTTCTCTTCCATAAGCCGCCTTCAACAGTTTTTGAGAATTTGTCAGTACGTCCAACCGGCCTCACAACCGTACACCATGTGTATGGCATTATGTGGGCAAGTGGTTTGCTGATGTCAACATTGTGAACAGAGTGCCCCATGGTGGGGTTCTGGTATATTTTTACATTACATTTTAGTCATTTAGCAGACGCTCTTATCCAGAGCGACTTACAGTAGAGTGCATACATTTTATTACATTTTTTACATACTGAGACAAGGATATCCCTACCGGCCAAGAGCAGACGCTCTTATCCAGAGCGACTTACAGTAGAGTGCATACATTTTATTACATTTTTACATACTGAGACAAGGATATCCCTACCGGCCAAACCCTCCCTACCGGCCAAACCCTCCCTAACCCGGACGACGCTATGCCAATTGTGCGTCGCCCCACGGATCTCCCGGTTGCGGCCGGCTGCGACAGAGCCTGGGCGTGAACCCAGAGACTCTGGTGGCGCAGCTAGCACTGCGATGCAGTGCCCTAGACCACTGCGCCACCCGGGAGAGCCCATATACATGGTATGGGCAGGCATAAGCTATGGACAACTAACACAATGGAAATTTGAATGCACAGAGATACCGTGGCGAGATCCTGAGGCCCATTGTTGTGCCATTCATCTGCTGCCATCACCTCATGTTTCCGCATGATAATGCAAGGATCTGTACACAATTCCTGAAAGCTGAAAATGGCCCAGTTCTTCCATGGCCTGCATACTCACCAGACATGTCACCCACTGAGCATGTTTGGGATGAACGTTTATAACAGCGTGTTCCAGTTCCCGCCAATATCCAGCAACTTTGCACACCCATTGAAGGGGAGTGGGACAATATTCCACAGGCCACAATCAACAGCCTGATCAACTCTATGCAAAGGTGTTGCTGGATGAGGCAAATGGTGGTCGCACCAGATACTGACTGTTTTTTAAATTACATTTTTATCCACTCCCCTACCATTTTCTTAAGGTAACTTTGACTAAAATATGCATATATCTATTCCCAGTCAAGTGAAATCCATAGATTAGGGCCTAGTAGATTTATTTAAATTGACCGTTTTCCGTATATATGAACTGCCAGAAAAATCGTTGAAATTGTTGTACGTTGCATTTATATATATATATATACACACATATATTCACCTTTATTTAACCAGGTAGGCCAGTGGAGAACAAGTTCTCATTTACAACTATGACTTGGCTAAGATAAAGCAAAGCAGTGCGACAAAAACAACAACACAGAGTTACACATGGGATAAACAAATGTACAGTATACTTTGTTAGATTACTTCATGGTGTAATTTAATTTTAATTTTAATACATTTCGTAAATTCTAACGTTCAACCAATAACTAGCCATGGGAGTTTAGAAGACACTGGTGCCTTCCAAGTCGAGAATGTAGTAAGTATCGCCACGTAAGGGTTGGTCTGAGGTTAACACAGGCTTAGACCTGATCTATTTGGGTCGATCAGAAAATATCAGTCGTTTAACCTGTTAAACTCTGACTCCCTCTGGTAGCATTTCTAAACGACGCATTGTATACTACCCTCACAAAGTACATTTCTGTCTCAAAACTATATGTCTTGCAAACACATGTTTAGCACTGTTAGGAATTAGGAAGGTAAGAACTGTGGGATTCAGATAAAGGTGTCAGAAACAATGTGACTACTACAGAGCCCGAGACTCAGCAGATTTTTTTTTGGGGGGGGTGGTGGGGGTCCCCGCAATTGTCCCCATGTTGGGGAATAAGCGATTTGAAATCCTAGGTTTGAGAAAATGTCAGTAATTACTGTTCCAAAAGGAATTAAAATACAAATATTTCTCATATCCTTTAGCAAATGGTGACACCTTAAACATGCACAAATTCCCATTGGAACACAGCCATTTTAAAAGTGCAGGGCATGTTCAACGTGTCGTTTTCATCTTGGAATGATATACAGAACCAGTCAACAGTTTGGACAGAAGGGTTTTTCTTTATTTTGACTATTTTCTATATTTTAGAATAATAGTGAAGACATCAACACTATGAAATAACACATATGGAATCGTATAGTAACCAAAAAAGGTGTTAAACAAATCAAAATATATTTTATATTTCAGATTCATCAAAGTAGCCACCCTTTGCCTTGATGAAAGCTTTGAACACACTTGGCATTCTCTCAACCAGCTTCATGAGGTAGTCAGCTGGAATGCATTTCAATTTTTAATTTACAGGTGTGCCTTGTTAAAAGATAATTTGAGGAATTTCTTACCTTCTTCATGCGTTTGAGCCAATCAGTTGAAGATGGCCCTATTTGGTAAAAGACCAAGTTCATATTACGGCAAGAACAGCTCAAATAAGCAAAGAGAAACGACAGTCCATTATTACTATAATCAAATCAAATTAAATGTATTTATATAGCCCTTCTTACATCAGCATAGAAGCACGGTGGCTAGGAAAAACTCCCTAGAAAGGCCAAAACCTTGGAAGAAACCTAGAGAGGAACCAGGCTATGAGGGGTGGCCAGTCCTCTTCTGGCTGTGCCGGGTGGAGATTATAACAGAACATGGCCAAGATGTTCAAATGTTCATAAATGATCAACATGGTCAAATAATAGTAATCACAGTGGTTGTCGAGGGTGCAACAGGTCAGCACGGCCAGGTGGACTGGGGACAGCAAGGAGTCATCATGGTCCTAGGGCTCAGGTCCTCTTAGAGAGTGAAAGAAAGAAAGAGAGAATTAGAGAGAGCATACTTAAATTCACACAGGACACCGGATAAGACAGGATAAATACTCCAGATATAACAGACTAACCCTAGCCCCCCGACACATAAACTACTGCAGCATAAATACTGGAGACTGAGACGGGAGGGGTCAGGAGACACTGTGGCCCCATCCGATGATACCCCCGGACAGGGCCAAACAGGAAGGATATAACCCCACCCACTTTGCCAAAGCACAGCCCCCACACCACTAGAGGGATATCTTCAACCACCAACTTACCATCCTGAGACAAGGCCGAGTATAGCCCACAAAGATCTCCACCACAGCACAAACCAAGGGGGGGGCGCCAACCCAGACAGGAAGATCACGTCAGTAACTCAACCCACTCAAGTGACGCACCCCTCCTAGGGACGGCATGAAAGAGCACCAGTAAGCCAGTGACTCAGCCCCTGTAATAGGGTTAGAGGCAGAGAATCCCAGTGGAGAGAGGGGAACAGGCCAGGCAGAGACAGCAAGGGCGGTTCGTTGCTCCAGAGCCTTTCCTTTCACCTTCACACTCCTGGGCCAGACTACACTCAATCATATGACCTACTGAAGAGATAAGTCTTCAGTAAAGACTTGAAGGTTGAGACCGAGTCTGCGTCTCTCACATGGGTAGGCAGACTATTCCATAAAAATGGAGATCTATAGGAGAAAGCCCTGCCTCCAGCTGTTTGCTTAGAAATTCTAGGGACAATTAGGAGGCCTGCGTCTTGTGACCGTAGCGCACGTGTAGGTATGTACGGCAGGACCAACTCGGAAAGATAGGTAGGAGCAAGCCCATGTAACGCTTTATAGGTTAACAGTAAAACCTTGAAATCAGCCCTTGCCTTAACAGGAAGCCAGTGTAGGGAAGCTAGCACTGGAGTAATATGATCAAATTTCTTGGTTCTAGTCAGGATTCTAGCAGCCGTATTTAGCACTATCTGAAGTTTATTTAGTGCTTTATCCGGGTAGCCGGAAAGTAGAGCATTGCAGTAGTCTAACCTAGAAGTAACAAAAGCATGGATAAATTTTTTTGCATCATTTTTGGACAGAAAATTTCTGCTTTTTGCAATGTTACGTAGATGGAAAAAAGCTGTCATTGAAACAGTCTTGATATGTTCGTCAAAAGAGAGATCAGGGTCCAGAGTAACGCCGAGGTCCTTCACAGTTTTATTTGAGACGACTTTACAACCATCAAGATTAATTGTCAGATTTAACAGAATATCTCTTTGTTTCTTGGGACCTAGAACAAGCATCTCTGTTTTGTCCGAGTTTAAAAGTAGAACGTTTTCAGCCATCCACTTCCTTACGTCTGAAACACAGGCTTCTAGCGAGGGGAATTTTGGGGCTTCAACATGTTTCATTGAAATGTACAGCTGTGTATCATCCGCATAGCAGTAAAAGTTAACATTATGTTTCCGAATGACATCCCCAAGAGGTAAAATATATAGTGAAACAATAGTGTTCCCAAAACGGAACCTTGAGGAACACCGAAATTTACAGTTGATTTGTCAGAGGACAAACCATCCACAGAGACAAACTGATTTCTTTCTGATAGATAAGATCTAAACCAGGCCAGAACGTGTCCGTGTAGACCAATTTGGGTTTCCAATCTCTCCAAAAGGATGTGGTGATCGATGGTATCAAATGCAGCACTAAGGTCTAGGAGCACGCGGACAGATGCAGAGCCTCGGTCTGACGCCGTTAAAAGGTAATTTACCACCTTCACAAGTGCAGTCTCAGTGCTATGATGGGGTCTAAAACCAGACTGAGGCATTTCGTATACATTGTTTGTCTCCAGGAAGGCAGTGAGTTTCTGCGCAACAGCTTTTTCTAACATTTTTGATAGGAATGGGAGATTCGATATAGGCCGATAGTTTTTTATATTTTCTGGGACAAGGTTTGGCTTTTTCAAGAGAGGCTTTATTACTGCCACTTTTAGTGAGTTTGGTACACATCTGGTGGATAGAGAGCTGTTTATTATGTTCAACATAGGAGGGCCAAGCACAGGATGCAGCTCTTTTAGTAGTTTAGTTGGAATAGGGTCCAGTATGCAGCTTGAAGGTTTAGAGGCCATGATTATTTTCATCATTGTGTCAAGAGATATAGTACTAAAACACTTGAGTGTCTCCCTTGATCCTAGGTCCTGGCAGAGTTGTGCAGACTCAGGACAACTGAGTTTTGGAGGAATACGCAGATTTAAAGAGGAGTCCGTAATTTGTTAATGATCATGATCTTTTCCTCAAAGAAGTTCATGAATTTATTACTGCTGAAGTGAAAGCCATCCTCTCTTGGGAAATGCTGCTTTTTAGTTAGCTTTGCGACAGTATCAAAAATACATTTTGGATTGTTCTTATTTTCCTCAATTAAGTTGGAAAAATAGGATGATCGAGCAGCAGTGAGGGCTCTTTGATACTGCACGGTACTGTTTTTCCAAGATAGTCGGAAGACTTCCAGTTTGGTGTGGCGCCATTTCCGTTCCAATTTTCTGGAAGCTTGCTTCAGAGCTCGGGTATTTTCTGTATACCAGGTAGCTAGTTTCTTATGACAAAATGTTTTTTGTTTTTAGGGGTGCGACTACATCTAGGGTATTGCGAAAGGTTAAATTGAATTCCTCAGTTAGGTGGTTAAACAGATTTGTCCTCTGATGTCCTTGGGTAGGCAGAAGGAGTCTGGAAGGGCATCAAGGATCTTTGTGTTGTCTGAGAAATTATAGCACGACTTTTGATGATCCTTGGTTGGGGTCTGAGCAGATTATTTGTTGCGATTGCAAACGTAATAAAATGGTGGTCCGATAGTCCAGGATTATGAGGAAAAACATTAAGATCCACAACATTTATTCCATGGGACAAAACTAGGCCCAGAGTATGACTGTGGCAGTGAGTAGGTCCGGAGACATGTTGTACAAAACCCACTGAGTCGATGATGGCTCCGAAAGCCTTTTGGAGTGGGTCTGTGGACTTTTCCATGTGAATATTAAAGTCACCAAAAATTTGAATATTATCTGCTATGACTACAAGGTCCGATAGGAATTCAGGGAACTCAGTGAGGAACGCTGTATATGGCCCAGGAGGCCTGTAAACAGTAGCTATTAAAAGTGATTGAGTAGGCTGCATAGATTTCATGACTAGAAGCTCAAAAGACGAAAACGTCATTTTTTGTTTTGTAAATTGAAATTTGCTGTCGTAAATGTTAGCAACACCTCCGCCTTTGCGGGATGCACGGGGGATATAGTCACTAGTGTAACCAGGAGGTGAGGCCTCATTTAACACAGTAAATTCATCAGGCTTAAGCCATGTTTCAGTCAGGCCAATCACATCAAGATTATGATCAGTGATTAGTGCATTGACTATAACTGCCTTGGAAGTGAGGGATCTAACATTAAGTAGCCCTATTTTGAGATGTGAGGTATCACAATCTCGTTCAATAATGGCAGGAATGGAGGTCTTTATTCCAGCGAGATTGCTAAGGCGAACACCGCCATACTTAGTTTTGCCCAACCTAGGTCAAGGCACAGACACGGTCTCAATGAGGATAGCTGAGCTGACTACACTGACTGTGCTAGTGGCAGACTCCACTAAGCTAGCAGGCTGGCTAACAGCCTTGCTGCCTGGCCTGCACCCTATTTCATTGTGGAGATAGGGGAGTTAGAGCCCTGTCTATGTTCGTAGATAAGATGAGAGCACCCCTCCAGCTAGGATGGAGTCCGTCACTCCTCAACAAGGCCAGGCTTGGTCCTGTTTGTGGGTGAGTCCCAGAAAGAGGGCCAATTATCTACAAATTCTATCTTTTGGGAGGGGCAGAAAACAGTTTTCAACCAGCGATTCAGTTGTGAGACTGCTGTAGAGCTCATCACTCCCCCTAACTGGGAGGGGGCCAGAGACAATTACTCGATGCCGACACATCATTCTAGCTGATTTACACGCTGAAGCTATGTTGCGCTTGGTGACCTCTGACTGTTTCATCCTAACATCGTTGGTGCCGACGTGGATAACAATATCCCTATACTCTCTACACTCGCCAGTTTTAGCTTTAGCCAGCACCATCTTCAGATTAGCCTTAACGTCGGTAGCCCTGCCCCCTGGTAAACAGTGTATGATCGCTGGATGATTCATTTTAAGTCTAATACTGCGGGTAATGGAGTCGCCAATGACTAGGGTTTTCAATTTGTCAGAGCTAATGGTGGGAGGCTTCGGCGTCTCAGACCCCGTAACGGGAGGAGTAGAGACCAGAGAAGGCTCCGCCTCTGACTCCGACTCGCTACTTAATGGGGAGAACCGGTTGAAAGTTTCTGTCGGCTGAATGAGCGACACCGGTTGAGCATTCCTACAGCATTTCCCTCCAGAAGCCATGAGAAAGTTGTCCGGCTGCGGGAACTGTGCGAGGGGATTTATACTACTATCTGTACTTACTGGTGGCACAGACGCTGTTTCATCCTTTCCTACACTGAAATTACCCTTGCCTAACGATTGCGTCTGAAGCTGGGCTTGCAGCACAGCTATCCTCGCCGTAAGGTGATCGTTCTCCTGTATATTATGAGTACAGCGACTGCAATAAGTAGGCATCATGTTAATGTTACTACTTAGCTTCGGCTGGTGGAGGTCCTGAAGAACCACGTCCAGATAAAGCGCCCCGGAGCGAAAAAGTTCAATGCAATAAAAAAAGTTGAGTGAGGGAAAAACTAAAAATATAAACGGTAATTAAAAAGTAAAATCCGTAAAGTTGTCAGGTAGCAAAGTAAAGTTAGCAACAAAACGCACAGCAGCACGTAAACAAGTCTGCAAGTAAGACATTAAGGTTAGTCAATCTGGAACATTTCAAGAACATTGAATGTTTCTTCCGGTGCAGTTGCAAAAACCATTAAGCGCTATGATGAAACTGGCTCTCATGAGGACCGCCACAGGAATGAAGAACCAGAGTTACCTCTGCTGCAGAGGATACGTTCATTAGAGTTACCAGTCTCAGAAACTGCAGCCCAAAGAAATGCTTCACAGAGTTCAAGTAACAGACACATCTCAAAATCAACTGTTCAGAGGAGACTGTGTGAATCAGGCCTTCATGGTTGAATTGCTGCAAAGAAACCACTAATATAGGACACCAATAAGAAGACTTGCTTGGGCCAAGAAACACAAGCAATGGATATTAGACCATTGGAAATCTGTCCTTTGGTCCGATGAGTCCAAATTTGAGATTTTTGGTTTCAACCGCCATTTCTTTGTGAGACGCAGAGTAGATGAACGGATGCATTTGTTCCCACCGTGAAGCATGTAGCAGGAGGTTTGATGATGTGGGGGTGCTTTGCTGGTGACACTGTCTGTGTTTTATTTAGAATTCAAGGCACACTTAACCAGCATGGCTACAACAGCATTCTGCAGCGATACACCAACCCATCTGTTTTGTGTTTTGTGGGACTATAATTTGTTTTTCAACAGTACAATGACCCAACACACCTCCAGGCTGTGTAAGGGCTATTTGACCAAGAAAGATAATGATGGAGTGCTGCATCAGATGACCTGGCCTCCACAATCACCTACCTCAACAGAATTGAGAAGGTTTGGGATGAGTTGGACCGCAGAGTGAATGAAAAGCAGCCAGCAAGTGCTCAGCATATGTGGGAACTCCTTCAAGACTGTTGGAAAAGCATTCCAGGTGAAGCTGGTTGAGAGAATGTCAAGAGTGTGCAAAGCTCTCATAAAGGCAGAAGGTGGCTACTTTGAAGAATCTCAAATATATTTTGATTTGTTTAGCACCTTTTTTTGGTTTCTGCATGATTCCGTATGTGTTTTCATAGTTTTTATGTCTACACTATTATTCTACAACGTAGAAAATATTACAATTAAGAGGAACCCTTGAATGAGTACATGTGCCCAAACTTTTGACTGGTACTGTAGATATGAAGAGAAAGCTGAATTCTATCTATCCATTGATGTAAATAAATCCTAATTCCCAGTTTGCCCACTAGATAGCGGTAAAGATCACATGACGTCTCCTGGAAAGTTGAAACTAGTTGCATCTGGTTTGGGTAGTGAGTCACTATGCCAAAATTGCTGAACAGATTTTCAAGCTTGACAAGTTAAAATGACCTTAGCAATCAGGGCTAATATCCCCCGTACCTTTGGTGACTTGACCTACATTGCATACTCTATGAGAATGTCCATAGTGCATGATTTATGGCCTTAATGGGGGGGGGGGGGGTCTTATGACATTTCCAGCAGCAAGATTTGAGTTTGATTTCTGAAAAGACATCGCTTATAGCTTTCAAATGATAAAAACACTTGCAGAACCTTCAAGAAGTTAAAAGTTAACTTGTGAAATTACGTAACAGTTTAGCTGAACAGCACTATACTGTAGTGTAAGAATCCACATCAGACATTCATACCCGTAGTGGTATGCAGGGATTTAAACACCTTTAAGGAGCTCACGGTATCACTACTGAATGCTAATAGACTTAATTAATTAATTATGATGTTGTTATAATCATAGCCTCGGGAAGTAGGGGTGCCGAGGGTGCTGCAGCACCACCTGAAAAATCAGAATAAAAATCACATATATTTATTATTAATTATTATTATATAACAAAAATCACAAAGTAGTGCACTGGGCCTTTAAAAGTCCTGTGTTAGCGGACCAATATAGCCGTCTGCAGCACGGGCAAACCAAAACAATCCCCCCCATGGAAGAAGAAAATCGCAGTACCCCCACCCCCAAACTACCCATTTCACCCATTTTATCATATTTGTGTGACTGGGTGGGTGTGGTTTGGTTGGGCCAAGGTTGGTATGTGTTTTGTGAAGGGAGAAGGGGTTGTATGCGCCACAGGTGGTTTGGTCTACTGTGGTTTGTATTTATGAAGTGCACATTTCTATTTTTTCTGTCAGTATTATTTTTCCTACATTGCATACTCTATGAGAATGTCCATAGTGCATTATTTATGGCCTTAATGGGGGGGGGGGGGGGTCTTCTGACCTTTCCAACAGCAAGATTTGAGTTTGATTTCTGAAAAGACATCGCTTATAGCTTTCAAATGATATCTCACTATCAATTTTCTAATTATTATAATTTTTTTGTGGGGGGGGGGGGTACTCCACAAACTCAACGGGCTCTGTACAGGGCCCAAAACAACTGCTCAGAGTTGACCTGGTTAACATGACCTTTATGAATTATGAAGCCTTTAAGTGCTATATGTGCTTGTTTTTTATTAACTAAATGCTTCATTATTCACACAGTGATGATAGCTGAAGATGATCACATAGAACAAAACGTATAAGATCTCCAAAGCCTGTGTTTACCACAGGACTTTTCTTTCTGAATTTATCCAAAACCCTATAAAACAAAAAACATTCATTTCCCCATAGGCTTTGGCCAACGAGCCATGGCATACAAAATAAGTATCTCATAAGAAGAGGTCTATGCCAATGCTAGCAAGCCTGCCTAGCTGTGCCTATCTCCATCATGTGTGGATAAGATGATGACTCCAGTAATAACTAAAAGTACAACAATATCCAGTATTGTTTTACCACAAGGAAAATTGCTATTTTCAGGCGCCAGCTAGCATGAGTTAACTGGCTATCTAGCTAGCATGAGCTAACTGCCTATACTTGAGTAGCCATCACAGTCAGAAAAGGTGAGGAACTCATGGAAATTTAATCGGAAATAGTTGCCTATTTCTAACTATTTTAGAATAGTGGTCATGATATTTTGTGTAGGTCAGTTAGAATTTCTAATCTATCTTTTTTCCCCTCCACTTCTGTCCAAGTAGACTTCCTTAACTTGATTTGAACGCACAAAAAAATATCCTCACTCTTCTCATTAACGGCAAATGATTGCATCTTATAATTCTATTTACCTGTTTTGTTTGTTATGAATAAGCGTTTGTCATCATATCCCGACTAGAAACTGTGCGTACGCATGGTCTAAAGCAGTGGTTCCCAAACTTTTTATAGTCCCCTTCAAACATTCAACCTCCAGCTGCGTACCCACTCTAGCACCAGGGTCAGCGCACTTCAAATGTTGTTTTTTGCCATCATTGTAAGCCTGCCACACACACACTATACCATACACTTATTAAATTAAGAATGAGTTTGAGTTGTCACAAACCGGCTCGTGGGAAGTGACAAAGAGCAATTATAGGACCAGGGCACAAATAATAATATAATAATAATCATTCATTTTGCTCTTTATTTAACCGTCTTACATATAAAACCTTATTTGTTCATCGAAAATTGTGAATAACTCACCACAGGTTAATGAGAAGGGTGTGCTTGAAAGGATGCACATAACTCTGCAATGTTGGGTTGTATTGGAGAGAGTCTCAGTCTTAAATAATTTTCCACACACAGTGTACAGTGTATACACAGCCTGTACTTAGTTTTCATGCTATGAGGGCCGAGAATCCACTCTCACATACAGTGGGGAGAACAAGTATTTGATATACTGCCGATTTTGCAGGTTTTCCTACTTACAAAGCATGTAGAGGTCTGTAATTCTTTATCATAGGTACACTTCAACTGTGAGAGACGGAATCTAAAACAAAAATCCAGAAAATCACATTGTATGATTTTTAAGTAATTCATTTGCATTTTATTGCATGACATAAGTATTTGATCACCTACCAACCAGGGTGTACCAGGGTGTTAGTAGGTGACGCAAGAACCCAGATTAAATAAAATACATTTAATGAAACAAAACCCGAAGATGTTAACATCATTCAGCTACTGTAGCTGCCTACCTGACACCAACAGGCAGCACCAGTTGCGCAACAATTAAAAATAGACACCAAAAGTAAAGTTCCTGGCGATCATAGCAATCTGACTCCCCCCTTCTGTCTGAACTTGGAATATTCCTGTTCTTTGGCCACTGACCCTCAACCTGGTTGTTCTGTTCTGCGTTGTGAACTATTCTAATAATTTGAAGTTTGTTGGAATAACCATTTTAACTCTACTACACACTGTAAACTGTGATGCACTGTGTCCATGATTGCACTTACCCAGAAGGTATTTTTAAATCAGTGATCTTGTATTGTCTTGTAGTATTCATTATGCATGACTAAACAGAGGTGGAGAAATTATTGATTTAAAGATTTCTTTAGCATCTCTTTCAATCATTTTCCATATTGTGGACATCAAGCATATTTTACACCCAATTGCTCACAGACATTTTAAGTGATATCTGCAATGAATCTGATTGGAGCAAGCAAGCTACCATGGCCTTGGTGTATTAGCTAGCCCTTGACAGGCCTAGTCCACTATAGATCCCTGTATGTTATAATAGACAGACAGTGTGAACACATGGCCTGGAGATGTATTGCCCTGTAAATTTGAACCGACCGCATTCGGAGCCTGAGATTCATCACCGTGTCAGAGCCCCAAATCATATCCAGTTGCATTGTTTTAGGCCCATAACAGTGAAACTGCAGTCTGTGGGACATTTCCCTCCACTCAGTCATGTTCTAATACTGCAGCAGTGTTAAACAGACTTTTATCAGGATGAGGGATTGGAAACAGTTTCTGTCTCCCTATCCCCACACTGTAAAAAATAAAATAAATAATGTTATGATTTGACATACAATTGTAAGGCAACCAGCTGCAATACGATTTAGTTTTTTCAACAACATTTTTTTTTAAAACTCAGAATCCTATTGCTGCTGGTTGCCATAAAATTGCACGTTGAATCAACATTATTTATTTAAAAAATTACAGTGCACATGATACATGTAAAAAACACTTGCAGAACCTTCAAGAAGTTAAAAGTTAACTTGTGAAATTACGTAACAGTTTAGCTGAACAGCACTATACTGTAGTGTAAGAATCCACATCAGACATTCATACCCGTAGTGGTATGCAGGGATTTAAACACCTTTAAGGAGCTCACGGTATCACTACTGAATGCTAATAGACTTAATTAATTAATTATGATGTTGTTATAATCATAGCCTCGGGAAGTAGGGGTGCCGAGGGTGCTGCAGCACCACCTGAAAAATCAGAATAAAAATCACATATATTTATTATTAATTATTATTATATAACAAAAATCACAAAGTAGTGCACTGGGCCTTTAAAAGTCCTGTGTTAGCGGACCAATATAGCCGTCTGCAGCACGGGCAAACCAAAACAATCCCCCCCATGGAAGAAGAAAATCGCAGTACCCCCACCCCCAAACTACCCATTTCACCCATTTTATCATATTTGTGTGACTGGGTGG
Source organism: Salvelinus alpinus (assembly GCF_045679555.1). Lineage (NCBI taxonomy): Eukaryota > Metazoa > Chordata > Actinopteri > Salmoniformes > Salmonidae > Salvelinus > Salvelinus alpinus. Next base: position 70,280,878 of record NC_092091.1, read on the forward strand.
GTGTGGTTTGGTTGGGCCAAGGTTGGTATGTGTTTTGTGAAGGGAGAAGGGGTTGTATGCGCCACAGGTGGTTTGGTCTACTGTGGTTTGTATTTATGAAGTGCACATTTCTATTTTTTCTGTCAGTATTATTTTTCCTTCATTGAAATCCTCCTGGGTGTCTATTTGATAAAGGACCGATAAAGTATAGCGCAATATTATCTGGAGGTATCAGGCCTCAGGTTGGTTGTCTTCTGGAGGTGTCAGAATCCAGGTTGGTTGTCTTCTGGAGGTATCAGGCCTCAGGTTGGTTGTCTTCTGAATGTATCAGGCCTCAGGTTGGTTGTCTTCTGGAGGTGTCAAAACCCAGGTTGGTTGTCTTCTGGAGGTATCAAGGCCTCAGGTTGGTTGTCTTCTGGAGGTATCAAGGCCTCAGGTTGGTTGTCTTCTGGAGGTATCAGGCCTCAGGTTGGTTGTTTTCTGGAGGTATCAGGCCTCAGGTTGGTTGTCTTCTGGTGGTGTCAAAACCCAGGTTGGTTGTCTTCTGGAGGTATCAAGGCCTCAGGTTGGTTGTCTTCTGGAGGTATCAGGCCTCAGGTTGGTTGTCTTCTGGAGGTGTCAAAACCCAGGTTGGTTGTCTTCTGGAGGTATCAAGGCCTCAGGTTGGTTGTCTTCTGGAGGTGTCCGATCCCAGGTTGGTTGTCTTCTGGAGGTATCAGGCCTCAGGTTGGTTGTCTTCTGGAGGTATCAGGCCTCAGGTTGATTGTCTTCTGGAGGTATCAGGCCTCAGTTGATTATCTTCTGGAGGTATCAGGCCTCAGGTTGGTTGTCTTCTGGAAGTATCAGGCCTCAGGTTGTCTTCTGGAGGTATCAGGCCTCAGGTTGGATGTCTTCTGAATGTATCAGGCCTCAGGTTGGTTGTCTTCTGGAGGTATCAGGCCGCAGGTTGGTTGTCTTCTGGAGGTATCAGGCCTCAGGTTGATTGTCTTCTGGAGGTATCAGGCCTCAGGTTGGTTGTCTTCTGGAAGTATCAGGCCTCATGTTGTCTTCTGGAGGTAACAGGCCTCAGGTTGTCTTCTGGAGGTACACTATCAGGCCTCAGGGCAAAGTGATATGGAATACCTGACAGAATGACAAAGTGAGGAAAGATCAGAGGCTTGTCACTAACACCACATTAAACACACATGAAACTCCAAAATATGTTTTCACAGTAACGTGTAGGCTCCTCCTGTTTTCTATTGAAGCCAGTTGCTCCGTTTCAAGCCACAGCCAATCACAGCCAATGTCAGTGACAGGTGAGCAACATGTGAGCTTGTTTGATCTACAGTGTATTGACATATGTCTTTGGGGGGTTATAGCAACCAGATGATTGATAGTTGTCGTTGTAGTGTGTGGCATCGCTATGGTCCCCACCCACAGTCTGTCGTCAGCCCGCCAGGCTCTCCCTCTTCGTCTTTCCATCTAGAAGTTTCCAGGTCTCCATGTCGCTCAAGCAAATACACACCCTCTCCAACCTCAAACACACACCCATACACATACATGTACATGTAACTACTCATACACGCATGCACGTGCGCACACGCGCACACGCGCACACACACACACACAAACACTCCCTTGACACAGTCCCATCCAAAAACAGTAGGCCTACCCTACAGTCGTGGCCAAAAGTTTTGAGAATGACACAAATATACATTTTCACAATGTCTGCTGACTCAGTTTGTATGATGGCAATTTGCATATACTCCAGAATGTTATGAAGAGTGATCAGATGAATTGCAATTAATTACAAAGTGGAAGCTTCAAAAGGAGGGTGGTGCTTGGAATCATTGTTCTTCCTCTGTCAACCACGGTTACCTGCAAGGAAACACGTGCCGTCATCATTGATTTGCACAAAAAGGGCTTCACAGGCAAGGATATTGCTGCCAGTAAGATTGCACCTAAATCAACCATTTATCGGATCATCAAGAACTTCAAGGAGAGCGGGTCAATTGTTGTGAAGAAGGCTTCAGGGCGCCCAAGAAAGTCCAGCAAGCGCCAGGACCGTCTTCTAAAGTTGATTTAGCTGCGGGATCGAGGCACCACCAGTACAGAGCTTGCTCAGGAATGGCAGCAGGCAGGTGTGAGTGCATCTGCACGCACAGTGAGGTGAAGACTTTTAGAGGATGGCCTGGTGTCAAGAAGGGAAGCAGAGAAGCCACTTCTCTCCAGGAAAAACATCAGGGACGGACTGATATTCTGCAAAGGTACAGGGATTGGACTGCTGAGGACTGAGGTAAAGTCATTTTCTCTGATGAATCCCCTTTCCGATTGTTTGGGGCATCCGTAAAAAAGCTTGTCCGGAGAAGACAAGCTGAGCGCTACCATCAGTCCTGTGTCATGCCAACAGTAAAGCATCCTGAGACCATTCATGTGTGGGGTTGCTTCACAGCCAAGGGAGCGGGCTCACTCACAATATTGCCTAAGAACACAGCCATGAATAAAGAATGGTACCAACACATCCTCCGAGAGCAACTTCTCCCAACCATCCAGGAACAGTTTGGTGACGAACAATGCATTTTCCAGCATGATGGAGCACTTTGCCATAAGGCAAAAGTCATAACTAAGTGGCTCGGGGAACAAAACATCTATATTTTGGGTCCATGGCCAGGAAACTCCCCAGACCTTAATCCCATTGAGAACGTGTGGTCAATCCTCAAGAGGCGGGTGGACAAACAAAAACCCACAAATTCTGACAAACTCCAAGCATTGATTATGCAAGAATGGGCTGCTATCAGTCAGGATGTGGCCCAGAAGTTAATTGACAGCATGCCAGAGCGGATTGCAGAGGTCTTGAAAAAGAAGGGTCAACACTGCAAATATTGACTCTTTGCATCAACTTCATGTAATTGTCAATAAAAGCCTTTGACACTTATGAAATGTTTGTAATTATACTTCAGTATTCCATAGTAACATCTGACAAAAATATCTAAAGACACTGAGGCAGCACTTTGTGAAAATGTATATTTGTGTCATTCTCAAAACCTTTGACCACGACTGTACAGCACTGAGTCCCCTTGCTCTAGTCGTTCAATGTCACTGAAGCATATCACCACACACACCCACACACCTCTCAGTGTGTGCTGGCCCTCTGCCAGGTGTCTGTCAGTCTGTCACAGAGCTGATCACCGCAAATATAGACACAGCCTGGCACTGTGGCACGCCACTGTTTGACCTGATCTGCAAACACTGACACACAGTGGGCAACGGCATAACCAATACTGTTGTCCTATTGGAGCAGGAATGTCAACATGTAGCCTGTTGTATGTTTGTCTAGAGGTTTCTTTGGATACAGGTGGAGGATTTGTTAGGGATGTACATGGACTGTGTTTGTACACTCGACTACCGTTTAGAAATTGAAAGATCTCCGTTCTATTGCTCAGCTGTAATCTATCAGAGTTGTTCCATTGATCTGGTCTAATGGACCCTACCCATGTATGAGTCATGAGTAGGATCCATGACCAACTGAACTGACCAGAAAAAAGGTCCTAGGTATAGGCATCACCGGAGGTTGGTGGCACCTTAAATGGGGAGGACGGGCTCATCGTAATGCCTGGAACAGAATAAATTGAACGGTATCGAATGTGTTTGATGCCGTTTCATTTGCTCCATTCCAGCCATTATTATGAGCCGTCCTTCCCTTAGAAGCCTCCTGTGGTAGGCCTAGTTTTCCCTGGCTCATACACATCTAAGAGCTTTCCCACACACACATTTCTCACATAAACACACAGACTCCACAAGCACACACGCACACACACACAAACCCTCTCACTCTCCCAGGTAGTGATGATGCTGATGCTAGCGCCACCCCCCCACCACCAGCTGTGAGCTGGGATGGTGGTGGACAGACAGACAGACAGACAGACAGGCAATCCAGTACAAAGCATTCCACAGGCCCACTAGTCCTCTTGGTGGGTGGTCCAGGTCCCTGTATTGGACCAATCGCCATAGAGACAGCTCAGCTACCTTTGCAAGAGGCCCGGCTCTTCTGCATTTGTCTCTACCCATGCAGCTCTTCAGTGGATGTCGACGACACACAACAGGGCCTGCTATTCAAAACCGTGACGAGAGATGAGATATGACGGCTTGTGGTATCTAAATGTCAGACAATATGTTACAATTACTGAACACATTTCATTGGTTCTTCAGACATGTGTCTTTCACAAGAGCCTCATTAAAACTTCTTCTTAATAGGGGGCGCTGTTTTCACTTTGGGAAAAAATCGTGCCCAATTTAAACGGCCTCGTACTCTATTCTAGATCATACAATATGCATATTATTATTACTATTGGATAGAAAACACTCTCAAGTTTCTAAAACTGTTTGAATTATATCTGTGAGTAAAACAGAACTCATTTTGCAGCAAACTTCCAGACAGGAAGTGAAAAATCTGAAAACGAGGCTCTGTTTCAGGGCCTGCCTATTGAATTGCCTTATATTTATGGAAATGCATGCACTGCATACGCCTTCCACTAGATGTCAACAGGCAGTGGAAGGTGGAATGGGGTGTCTAGCTTGATCTGAGGTCGAACAAGAGCTTTTGGAATGACGTGTCCAGAATTTCCTTTCTCTACCTAGGCGCGGGAAGCACTTCCATATTGTCTTATGATAAGCGTTCGACGAATTCGACAGGAGAAAAATACATTCTAAAACCAAACAACGATTTATTCTTGACCAAGGACTCCTTGTACAAGATTCTGATGGAAGCTCAGCAAAAGTAAGAACAATTTATGATGTTATTTCGTATTTCTGTGTAAAATGTTGAGTCCTATTATCCGCCGTTTTGGCGGGCGCTGTCTCGCTATAACGTAAGCTGTTTGTTATGGTAAAGTTATTTTTAAAAATCTAACACGGCGGTTGCATTAAGAACCAGTGTATCTTTCATTTGCTGTCCAACATGTATTTTTTAGTAAAGTTTATGATGAGTTTTTTGGTCAGATTAGGTGAGTGTCCAAAATAGCTCCGGACATTCTGGTGAATCGATGCTACATATTCACAATGTATAACCACGGTTTGCAGCTCTAAATATGCACATTTTCGAACAAAACATAAGTGTATTGTATAACCTGATGTTATAAGACTGTCATCTGATGAAGTTGGTCAAGGTTAGTGATTCATTTTATATCTTTTGCTGGTTTTTGCGATCGCTACCTTTTGCTGCTAATAAATGCATTTGTGTGTTTGGCTATTGTGGTAAGCTAATATAATGCTATATTGTGTTTTCGCTGTAAAACACTTAAAAAATCGGAAATATTGGCTGGATTCACAAGATGTTTATCTTTCATTTGCTGTACACCATGTTTTTTTCATAAATGTTTTATGATGAGTATTTAGGTATTTCACGTTGCTCTCTGTAATTATTCTGGCTGCTTTGGTGATATTTTTGATGGTAGCTGCAATGTAAAACTATGATTTATACCTCAAATATGCACATTTTCGAACAAAACATAAATGTATTGTATAACATGTTATAAGACTGTCATCTGATGAAGTTGTTTCTTGGTTAGTGACTAATTATATCTCTATTTGGTCGGTTTTGTGATAGCTACCTATGCGGTAGAAAAATTGTGAAAATATGCGGTTGAGTCTTTTGCTATTGTGGTTAGCTAATAGAAATACATATTGTGTTTTCGCTGTAAAACATTTTAAAAATCGGAATCGGCTGGATTCACAAGATGTTTATCTTTCATTTGCTGTATTGGACTTGTGATTTCATGAAAATTATATTATATGATATCCCTGTCGCGTTAGGCTAGGCTATGCTAGTCAGCTTTTTTGATGAGGAGGATCCCGGATCCGGGAGAGAGAAGCGGTAGAGGTTAAATATTTACAGGCCACCTACTCGTTCAAATAATGATGATTTACCTCAAAAGACCATGGGGAACCAGGAAACTAATTCAGGTGTTTAATGCATCCCTTGATGTATATGGAGTGTCGGACATTTTGTAAAAGAAAGTTCAAACTGCCAAACAACCACAGAATTGACTTTATTGTTGAACTCTGTTGAACTTACTTAAATATTACACTGAACAAAAATATAAGTGCAACATGTAAAGTGTTGGTCCCATGTTTCATGAGCTGAAAAAAAAGATCCCAGAAGTTTTCCATAATAAAAAAAAACGTTTTTCTCTCAAATTTTGTGCACAAATTTGTTTACATCCCTGTTAGTGAGCATTTCTTATTTGCCAATATTATCCATCCACCTGACAGGTGTGGCATATCAAGAAGATGATTTAACAGCATGATCATTACACAGATGCACCTTGTGAGAGTGAACTTTAATTCCCCTCGGTATAATCCACCTTTACTTTAATTCACCTCGGTATAATCCATATTAGTTTAATTCACCTCGGTATAATCCATATTTAGTTTAATTCCCCTCGGTATAATCCATATTTAGTTTAATTCACCTCGGTATAATCCACCTTTACTTTAATTCACCTCAGTATAATCCATATTAGTTTAATTCACCTCGGTATAATCCATATTTAGTTTAATTCCCCTCGGTATAATCCATATTTAGTTTAATTCACCTCGGTATAATCCATATTTGGTTTAATCCCCCTCGGTATAATCCATATTTAGGTTAATTCACCTCAGTATAATCCATATTTAGTTTATTTATCCTCGGAATAATCCATATTTAGTTTAACTCCCCTCGGTATAATCCAGATTTAGTTTAATAATTCACCTCAGTATAATCCATATTTAGGTTAATTCACCTCAGTATAATCGACCAAATCAGAATAGTACACCTGAACTCCTTATTATGAACAATGTATTAGGCTACATGTACTGCAGGTTTAGATATGATTCATGTGACATTCTGTTGCATCACCTTGCATCTCTTCTTGGCAGTTGGCCCTAAAATGACAGTTGGCCTCCTTCGAAGGTTGGCCTTCTTTCCCGGGGAGCCCCAGTTGGAAGCCCCAGTTCAGGGGGTATAGTTCTGATCGGATCCTCTCAGATCCACACAGTGATCAGAGGGCTTTAAGAGGGGATATCTGGGATGTCATAACTCCTTAAATCAGCACACAGCGTCACATGAACCAGTATCTGTGCATTAGAGACCTCTCTAATGCCCAGAAAGCTCAGATTCAAACTCCCATTAACCAGCTCTGCAAGCGTTATGTCAAAATATGTTCGTTGATCACCAAATATGGAGTTTCTTCATTATTTACTTCCGTTACGGCCGGTATGTACTACCAAAAAGAGAGAATGAGTAAATTATTTGTGGGGTCTAGCGGCCCTCATCCCCTTTTTGTAGCTGTTAATGACCAGTTTGAAAAGGTGAGAGACCTTACTTACTCTGAAGTAAGGAAGACATGTATTCATATTGAAATGAATGGGCAACCTGAATGAATTTAGCCTGTGTAACAGTATAGCTTCCGTCCCTCTCCTCGCCCCTGCCTGGGCTCGAACCAGGGACCCTCTGCACACATCAACTGACACTCACGAAGCATCGTTACCCATCGCGCCACAAAAGCCGCGGCCCTTGCAGAGCAAGGAGAACAACTACTTCAAGGTCTCAGAGCGAGTGACATCACTGATTGAAACGCTATTAGCGCGCACCACCGCTAACTAGCTAGCCATTTCACATCGGTTACACCTGTGAACCAGATACTTGCCAAACCCTCTGTGTTGACTGTGTATCTGACCTTCTGTATAAGAGAGATCAGACCAGTGAGACAGACTGATAGAGATGGTAACAAACAGAGATAGAGGCAGGCAGGCAGGCAGACTGACAGGGGGTAGAGTAATCCATTTAGAAGAAATACCACAGACAGCCTAGTCAGTCTGGGGTGTATGTGACGGGTGGCTCAAGGTCAGAGACGAGACGAACTGCCGTGATAAAGTTGACCTACCCATCTACACTGGTGTTTCTGCAAAGACAGAGCCCAGTCTGCACAGGCATCTTCCAGCCTTTGCAGCCAATAGAAAAACAACCTGTCTTGATGACTCTTCAAAGTCACATTTAGTTTTTCATCAAATAAGTTCTAAATTGTTACATGTCATTTTCCTTCATCGCCTGAATGTTGTGGGCAGAAATTGGAGTTGTGCTATACAGCAAGCAGAGAACAGCAGAGTAGACACAGCTCAACAACTCAGACCGCTATATTGATGATCCTAACAAGTGGATAAAGCCTCATCCCACAACGGAATACATATTTTGGCACAACAACGTCTGCCTCACAGTAGCTCTTAGATGTCTCAGTCAATTTGCAGAGCAGGGAGGATAAAGCCCAGTGCTACAGACGGATACACAGGAATATGGCCTTGTTGTTCTAGATGAAGGCCCTACTGAGCGGCCCTGTCTACCTGATGCCACTTCCACTACCTCCTCGCTCCATTTCCTGTCATCTTATCTTCCCCCACCAGAGCCTACATCCACCTGGATAGCGTGAAAGGCAAACTCTCCTCCTTCATAACCTTCTCTTCCTCTTTGTATCCCTCTCTTTTTTTGTCCTTTACCTCGGCGGTGTATTCATTTGGGATTTAACCATGCATGGATGTTGTGTGTGTCTTAGTCACAGACTTACCGTCGGCTTTGAGCAGAGTGATTACGGCACGGTTACTGGTTTCTCGGGCATCACGACAGGATTAAAGATGAGGGAGCTTTGGACTGTCCTTTTGTTTGGATCCTCGCTTAAACGCTTCCTTAGAATGTGTGTGCTGCTGCAGTCTCGTTGTTGTGAGTTTCCCTCCCTTCCTCAATCTTTTTTTACTTATCCTCCCTCTCTCGACACATCTTTCTTTCTATCTCTCTCTCTCTCTCTCTCTTTCTGTCTTTCTCTTTCTCTCTGTCTCTCTCTCTCTCTCTCTGCCGTCTCTCAATTCAATTTAATTTGCTTTATTGGCATGACGTAACAATGTACATATTGCCAAAGCTTACTTTGGAGATTTACAATATTAACATAATAAAAATAATAATAATCAATATTGTTAATGGGACAACAGTAACAACAATAATCAATGGTCAAAATTACCATATGTTGAACAATAACAATAAGCCTAGTGGACATTTGCAGGTTGGTTGGTCTGTCAGACACTGTTCCTCATCTTATGGCAGGCAGCAATGTAGTGTGCTGCCAGCCCAAAGCTCTCTGCGTCCTCCCCCAACACGATGGGCAGCCTATTCTCATCAGAGAGATCTTTGAAACCTTGAATAAGGGTTTCAAATTTGGGGAAATGACACACTCTCTCTAATTGTTTTATATTTTTAACATTTTGTCAGGAAGTGCAGCTCTGTCTCAGGTTCTGCTGTGGTGCAGTGGTTGCACAGCCTTTCCTCTACAGGGAGCCAGGTTTTCCTGTGTCTCCCCTTCTCAATAGCAAGGCTGTGCTCACTGGGCCTGTACTTTGTCAAGGTTTTTCTAAGTTTTTGATCAGTAACCATGGTCAAGTAGTTAGCCACGGTGTACTGTCGATTTAGGGCCAGATAGCACTGCATTTTGCTTTGTGCTTGCGTTTCGCAATAAGCAATGTAGTTTTGACTGTGTTGTACTTTGGGTTATTCTGATTGATTGGATTTCTGGTCCTAAGGCTTCAGTGTGTTAGTAGAAAAGGCTGAGTTTGAGGCTTGTGAGTTTGTGAACTCAGCCCCAGGACCAGCTGAATGAGGTGACTATTTTCTTTGCTCAGCTCTTGGCATTGCAGGGCTTGGTAATGACATGAGAGGGGGTCACTGTAGTTTAGATGTTTCCAAAACTTAATTGCTGTTTAAAAAAATATATATATTAGTGGATATTGGCATAGTTCTCTCTACCATCTATCTCTTTCTCTCTCCCTACCATCTCTGTCTCTCTCTCTTTCTCTCTCCCTACCATCTCTGTCTCTCTCTCTTTCTCTCTCCCTACCATCTCTGTCTCTCTCACATTCACTTTTCCTCCCTCTCTCCATTTCTCCCTAGCTGCTGTAGTTTGTCTTAATGAATGGACTGTTTGCTTGCCCTTTCCATCCCAAATAATCTGCCCTGAGGCTGGATGGAAGATCTTTTCTCATTTGGAGATTTCAACTGAAGTCTGACAGTCTAGTTTGAGGATATTTAAGAAATTGATTCCGTGTGTGTGTGCTTGTGTGGGTTCATACTGTGTGTGTGAAGCCCCCACAAGAATAGTAAACAAACAAAAAGTTGACTAACTGGGGACATTTTGTTAGTTCCCACAACGTCAAATGCTATTTCTATGGGGTTTAGGGTTAAGGTTAGAATTAGTGTTAGGTTAGAATTAGTGTTAGGGTTAGAATTATGTTTAGAGTTAGGAGCTAGGGTTAGTTTTAGGGTTAGGGTTAGGTTTTTGGGTTAGGGTAAGAGTAAGGGTTAGGGTTTATGGAAAATAGGATTTTGAATGGGACTGAATGTTGTGTCCCCACAAGGTTTAGTGGTGAGGGAATTAAAGCACCTGTGATTCATTCTGGTCGAGAAGATAGTAGATGTAGCCGTGATAAATGTGTTTTGACCTGTCAGGCAAACGTGGGAATGTGTGTGTGTGTGTGTGTGTGTGTGTGTGTGCGTGCGTGCGTGCGTGCGTGCGTGCGTGCGTGAGAAATGCTGTTTGTAGAAGGACTGCAAGGTCCATAGACCCTAATGCATTAGTGATGAATGTTTGTTTACTGCCTAGTGTGCCTTCTCTCCCAGTCTATGGGTGAATTCAAAATGCCACCATATTCCCATTGGGCTCTGGTCAAAAGAAGTGTGCTACGGTATGTAGGGAATGGGTGCCATTTGGGATGCACCCTAATGAGACTGGAGATGTATAACACAAAGCTAGGTCTTTAGTCGTCTACTATATCGTTTATGTCTGATAGATATATTTATTTATTTATTTATATATACAGAGACACAAGCCTGCATACATTGTTACCTAGCCTCAGGAGTGAAGAACACAGAAATACGATCTTCCACCCATAGAGACATGTCATAATAGAGATGTTTATACCACAGCATTGTTGAATACTCGTTTCCGATTGGCTAGAAGGGCATTCAGGAATATAATATCTGTTTTTCCTTATTTGGTTCAATCAGCACTGTCTTTGATGTCTCAGTTACACAGAATGCCAGCTGGTCCAGTTGGCCTGAAATGGCACCCTGTTCCATATATAGTTCACAGAAACCTCTAAACGATAGAACTGTCTCATATGTCCACATCTTCTCATATTTTATCCACGTATTGGAATAAGTATAGGCTCCTTAAGCAATTGTAAAGAAAGGTTGTTAATGCGCAGCGTGTTTTTGCTCCGTCCCTGTCCTATTGATACAGGGTCAGGGGCTGTTTCTAAATGTTAACGGCATCCTCGGGCCTCTGTGACGTCAAGGCCAGACATTAATGTATCTTTTATTATTTACCAAGCAGTGCACTTCCCTGAAACAATTCCAGTGTTTTGGCTGTAATGTTATACTCCGACGTGTTATGTTTGGGTACTACTTCACCTTGCTTGTTAGTCTGCGTCGTGTTTGTTCTTCTCTCAGCCACTGATCAACGCTAGCAAACAAATTCAACTTGCTAATGCGAGCACCATAGTAGAATCGTCTGTGTTATTTGAAAGAATTTGGAAGTTGTCCTCGAGCTACACTAGATACTGTACCTACTGTAGCCAACTGGACAAGACTGGATGTGTTGCAGACCACCTAACCTACAGTATCCAGAGTCTGGGAACAACTTAATTCGCCAGATGTTTTATTTTAATTTTAATTTCACCTTTATTTAACCAGGTAGGCTAGTTGAGAACAGGTTCTCATTTACAACTGCGACCTGGCCAAGATAAAGCAAAGCAGTGCGACACAAACAACAACACAGAGTTACACATGGAATAAACAAACATACAGTCAATAATACAATAGAAAAAGTCTATATACAGTGTGTGCAAATGAGGTAGGATAAGGAAGGTAAGGCAATAAATAGAACATAGTGGCGAAATAATTACAATATAGCAATTAAACACTGGAGTGATAGATGTGCAGAAGATGAGTGTGCAAGTAGAGATACTGAGGTGCAAAGGAGCAAAAAAATAATAATAATAACAGTATGGGGATGAGGTAGTTGGATGGGCTATTTACAGATGGGATATGTACAGGTGCAGTGATCTGTGAATTGCTCTGACAGATGGTGCTTAAAGTTAGTGAGGGAGATATGAGTCTCCAGCTTCAGTGATTTTTGCAGTTCGTTCCAGTCATTGGCAGCAGAGAACTGGAAGGAAAGGCGGCCAAAGGAGGAATTGACTTTGGGGATGACCAGTGAAATATACCTGCTGGAGCACGTGATACGGGTGGGTGCTGCTATGGTGACCAGTGAGCTGAGATAAGGCGGGGCTTTACCTAGAAAATACTTATAGATGACCTGGAGCCAGTGGGTTTGGCGACGAATATGAAGCGAGGGCCAACCAACGAGAGCATACAGGTCGCAGTGGTGGGTAGTATATGGGGCTTTGGTGACAAAACGGATGGCACTGTGATAGACTCCATCCAATTTGCTGATTAGAGTGTTGGAGGCTATTTTGTAAATGACATCGCCGAAGTCGAGGATCGGTAGGATAGTCAGTTTTACGAGGATATGTTTGGCAGCATGAGTGAAGGAGGCTTTGTTTTGAAATAGGAAGCCGATTCTAGATTTAATTTTGGATTGGAGATGGTTAATTTGAGTCTGGAAGGAGAGTTAACAGTCTAACCAGACACCTAGGTATTTGTAGTTGTCCACATATTCTAAGTCAGAACCATCCAGAGTAGTGATGCTAGTCGTGCGGGCAGGTGTGGGCAGCGATCGGTTGAAGAGTATGCATTTAGTTTTACTTGCATTTAAGAGCAGTTGGAGGCCACGGAAGGAGAGTTGTGTGGCATTGAAGCTCGTCTGGAGGTTAATTAACACAGTGTCCAAAGAAGGGCCAGAAGTATACAGAATGGCGTCGTCTGTGTAGAGGTGGATCAGAGAATCACCAGCAGCAAGAACGACATCATTGATGTATACAGAGAAAAGAGTCGGCCCGAGGGTTGAACCCTGTGGCACCTCCATAGAGACTGCCAGAGGTCCGGAAAACAGGCCCTCCGATTTGACACACTGAACTCTGTCTGAGAAGTAGTTGGTGAACCAGGCGAGGCATTCATTTGAGAAACCAAGGCTGTTGAGTCTGCCGATAAGAATGTGGTGATTGACAGAGTCGAAAGCCTTCGCCAGGTTGATAAATACAGCAGCACAGTATTGTATCTTATTAATGGCAGTTATGATATCGTTTAGGACCTTGAGCGTGGCTGAGGTGCACCCATGACCAGCTCTGAAACCAGATTGCATAGTGGAGAAGGTATGGTGGGATTCGAAATGGTTGGTGATCTGTTTGTAAACTTGACTTTCGATGACCTTAGAAAGGCAGGGTAGGATAGATATAGGTCTGTAGCAGTTTGGGTCTAGAGTGTCTCACCCTTTGAAGAGGGGGATGACCGCGGCAGCTTTCCAATCTTTGGGTATCTCAGATGATACGAAAGAGAGGTTGAACAGGCTAGTAATAGGGGTTGCAACAATTTCGGTGGATAATTTTAGAAAGAATGTCCAGATTGAGATGGCCCAAAACTCCCTCCGCCACTCCTCTACCAACCTATCACCGTTTCAGTGTGTGCTGGGTTATCAGCCGGTCCTGGCACCATGGCATCAGAGCCAGATTGAGGCTCCAGCGGTGGATGAATGGTTTCGGCACTCAGAGGAGACATGGAACGCTGCCCATGTGTGGCTACAAAGGGCCGTCAGGAGGCAAAAGGCAAGTGCCGACCGCCACCAGAGGATCGGGTCTGGCTCTCGACCCTTCACCTGCCCCTTCACCTGCCCTGCCGGAAGCTGGGTCCGCGGTTTGTGGGGCCATTCAAGTCCTGAGGAGACTGAACGAGGTTTGTTATAGGTTACAACTCCCCCCTGATTATCACATTAACCCCTCGTTCCATGTGTCTCTCCTCAGGCCGGTGGTGGCTGGTCCGCTCCAGCAGTCTGAGGTGCGGGAGGTTCCTCCGCCCCCTCTGGAGGGGGTCCCGGCGTATACCGTACGAGCCATCATGGACTCAAGGCGTCGGGCGAGGGGCCTTCAGTACCTCGTGGAGTGGGAGGGGTACGGCCCGGAGGAGAGATGCTGGGTACCGGTGGAGGACATTCTAGATCCTTCAATGCTACAGGAGTTTCACCGTCTCCACCCGGATCGCCCTGCACCTCGCCCTCCGGGTCGTCCCCGAGGCCGGTGTCGGCGCGCTGCTGGAGCCGCGCGTCAAGGGGGGGGTACTGTCACGACTTCCGCCGAAGTCGGCCCTTCTCCTTGTTCGGGTGGTGTTCGGCGGTTGACGTCACCGGCTTTCTAGTCACCACCGATCTATGTTTCAGTTTCGTTTTGTTTTGTCTGTATTACACACACCTGGTTTCAATTCCCCTATCATGTTCCCTATTTAACCCTCTGGCATACATTTCTGTTCTGTCCGTGATTGTTTGTGTCGTTAGTGGTTGTTGTATGTGCTAGTGTGTTTGTTATTATTCCATTTTGGAATTTTGCTTGATTTTTGAGTAAACTCCGTTGTGTTGCTCAAAACCTGTGTCCTGCGCCTGACTCCGCTACATATCTGCACACAATCGCTGACACACCAGCCTCCTCTGGCCTCACCTATTCTTTGGAGGATATGCGATAAGATGCAAGTTAGTGATACATATTGACCGTATGTGTCCTGCCAAATAAGCACAATGGAAGTTGTATCATTAGTGTGAGTAGGAAGGATTTGGAGGCTGTCCTTGAGATACTGTACAGTATAGTAGATATAGTACTAACTCCATATAGTGACTATACAAGACTTGTGAAATCCTGTTTGGATATCTTGCAGACCACCTAAACAGAGTCTGTGACAACAATGCAATTTCCCACGTGTAACTTGCATTGCAGTGCCGAGCAAAGATTTAACCGCATGCCCTCAGAACTGGGAAAGTTGCATTACAACACCCTTTCAACCACGGCTCAAACTTTACAAGCAGATTCAACACTTCTGCTGTGTATTTACAATAGGTGATTGGGCAACGCTTCGCTATCAACAGTGCCAGAATTTATCATGCAGGATGAGCAAGTTCAATGGAGGGAAGTAACACCCAATATGTACTCAGTGTTCTGCACACACCTCCAGCCAGGTATAAAACAAGCAGTAGGGAAGGTGATCATTACATGCATGTTAAGGCACAGTTAACAGGGTACTACAAACTATCAACCAATCAGGTAAGGGAACGCTGAATGTTTTATTTTTGATAATATGGGAGACATTTTCATCAAGCAAAAGAGCACAGATGTGTGCAAGAAATACAGTTCAACTTGATGTGCAGTGTGATTTCATGTTTTGTTTTCTTCAACTATGTGTAGAATGAGGAGACTATTTAACCAGAGATCAGGGTACTGAGCCATGAACGCAATGCACACAATGCAATGGGTATATTGGATAATATGCACATTGAATAAGCATATTACTCCTGTCTATGGTTCATTTGCTCACTGCCATTTGCTCGTGCAAAATGTCCCCCTACATGCTGTGTGTATGCAATAACTGTGGCTTTGCAAGTTTGTTATTCAAGCAAGAATACCATAAAAAAAATGATTTTGTTATATTAAAATGGATCAACAGATATCATGCAAGTCTTAATATTTGCAGAAATGTTTGCACCGTCTACATTGAATGAAATGTTGTTTGCTGTGCAGTCTCAGTGTGTGCAGATAAGCCTATCATAGTGTTTTTCAGAGTCAAAATGGCAAAATACAAGGTGACTGTGCACACACACAACATCGCAACTGCCACCACGATGAACAACGTCTTCATCAAGCTGGTTGGCGAAAAAGGAGAGAGTAAGCGCACGTGGCTCACTAGCTTGACAGGACTCTTCTATCAAGGCACGGTAAGTCAGTCATGCTCCTATCAGTACTAAGAGATATTTCTCTCTAAATCTAGAATCCTTAATTGAAACAATAACAAAGAGGTGCCCCGCCTCTGTTTTGGTAAAAAGCTGAGGGATGGGCTTGTAGAAATGTCACCATTCTCAAACTCATAGAAGAATGTATACTTTTAACCATGTTTTGTGGCTATAGCTTAGTGTTTGTTTACATTTACATTGTTTACAAACATTGGTGTAAAACAAGCTTATATTTTGGGTTCTGATTGGGTACGACAGTTGATCTAAGCAATTATAAAATAAAATTCTTCAAGAATCTTTGAGTATATATAATTTAAAATTTTAAAAATGAATGTTGCAACAAATTATTCTAGCTTCAATAAGACTTACCATTTGCATTTTTCAAATACTGTACTCAAAACACACCCAAAAGCACCCAATATGTTCATTAACATAAAGTGTATATGACGTGAAGACTTTGTTGCCTTTATGTTGGGCCCTTACGTAATAATACTGGTAGTACAGGATTAGTTATATTTGCATTTGTTACTTGCTTTCTCACACAGTCCAGATTCCGCTCTCTCCCTCATCTTCTCTCTCTGCCCCTCCCTTTCTCTCTCACTCACTCACTCCCTCCCTACATCTCATTCCCTCCATCTATCTCTCACTTCCTCCATCTCTCTCTCTCTCCCCTGCTCTCTCTGCAGGGGTCTCGTGAATTCGACGTGGTGTGCCCCTTTTCACTCGGCAAGCTGGTGCTGATAGAGCTGGACAAACAGCCCCTCCCACTCTTCCCCCTGGATGACTGGTTCCCATCCAAGGTTGTCGTGACGACGCCAGAGAGAGGCACATGCCTGTTCCCTATCTACCGTTGGATTATGGACAAGGAGGTGCACCTGTTCAGAGAGGGCACAGGTCAGCACGGTGTGACGTTATGAAACAACATCACATGCAGACATGTCAGAATGAGTAATGCTTGGGAAAAAAGTGGATACTTGCAGCCATTGTGAGGGGGAGGCATTTTCTTTGTGTGTGCACGCTGTCACTAAGTTTTAAAAGCTACTTTGCCTCTTAGGGCCACCGTACATACAGTAATACATGCAACACTGGTTCTGAAGGATTAGTGCAATAATACGTGTGATTTATTGTTTTTAATATTTTTCAGCTAAAAGACTCTGTGATGAAACTAATAATCTTGCCAGGTACAGCAGGGAACTGGAGCTGAAGACGAGAACTGAGCAGTACTGGTAGGTGCTGTGGTCTTTCGTCCTAGCTGCCCAGTCTGTCCATTATATCTGACCAACCTCCATATATTTCCTGCTCCTCCCCTTTCTCCTGCTCCTCCTGCTTCTCCTCCTACTCAGCTGGGATACCTACAAGGAGGGTTTCCCCGGCAGCATGAAGGCAGACAACCCTCTGGATCTTCCCAGCGAGATCCAATTCTCGTTCACCAAGGCCACCCAGTTCCTCTTCACCGCCGCCACCGGGTGAGTTCCTCACCAAAGCCAAATGTATACCCGACTTGAGTACACAACACGAGAATGCAATGTGCTACTCATAATGGCTTCCCTATGTGATAAGTGGCAGAATGAGGAATTGGCGTGCTCAACTCGAAAGTCTGTAGTAACAAAACGTTGTTGCGTGCCGGGTTCAAAAGGCATGCACTGGGGGGGAAAACCCCCAAAAACCCGCATTCATTCAAATATTCTTTACGTTTTAATGTATTTTTAGGCACTAGAAGTTGTGAAAAATAGTAGAACAATGTATGTGAATAATGAATGTAAATTATGATTGTGAAAAAAGATACTACAATGTTTCATCATTTATAACTATGTGTGAATGCCTTATTTTTCTCCAAATGCTGATGAAGGCTGTCGCCCAAATGTGTCTGATTGCTCTGACCTCTCCTGCTGATAATTACATTCAAATGTAAGAATAGTTCAGTGCGGATTTGAGCTTTTTTCCTTTGTCCAGTACATGGTGAGTTTAACATTTTGGGTTGCACACACTTGCATATTTTTGCGACTATGCAGGACAGCCATTTTTGCGTTAGCGTATTGCGTTGCGTACGTCGGGCATAACTCATCCTCTAAGGACAGTTCAAATAGTACTTCCTGCAGCAGATCATCAAAGCTCTTCTAAAGTATTCCATTCATTTATATTGTTGAGTTGTACATTTGCTCTGTGTAACTCTATTGGCTCATCTTGACATAGTTCCTTGTCTTCCATTCTGTAGGATCACTGAGCTGAAACTGAAGGGGTATTCAGACAACAAGAAGAGCTGGAAAAACATTGATGAAATCAGCGAAGTCTACCTCAATAGAACTGTCATCTCAGGTGAGTGCATTTCATAGGTACATTTGCAGTATTAACTCCAGGGGCCTGTTTATTAGGTGGTAAACGTTTTGAAACAAAGTGAAAGGGGGAAGTAATACTACTTGAATATGTCCAATAAAAATATACATACAGTACCAGTCAAAAGTTTGGACACACCTACTCATTCAAGTTTTTTTAATTTTCACTATTTTCTACATTTTAGAATAATAGTCAAGACATCAAAACTATGAAAGAACACATATGGAATCATGTAGTAGCCAAAAGTGTTAAACAAATATTTTATATTTGAGATTCTTCAAAGTAGCAACCCTTTGGCTTGATGACAGCTTTGCACACTCTTGGCATTCTCTCAACCAGCTTCAAACTTTTGACTGGTTCTCTATATACTGAAAACGACCCTGGTTTACTAGGCATCATGTGGAAGAAAACAGACTGAAACAGGGAGGGAATACCTGTCCAATAAGAAACTCTTGATTTTGTGTTCTGTTGCAAAAGGTTTTGCTACGGTGTGCACTAATTAATACGACCCAGAATTTCCTCCTTCCAGACTATGCACAGGAGCACTGGAAGGAAGATGAGTTTTTCGGGTACCAGTATCTGAACGGCTGCAACCCCATGTTGATCCGTCGCTGCTCGGAGTTGCCGGCAAATTTCCCCGTCACAGAAGACATGGTCAAGCCCTCTCTTCGTGGATCGTCCAGCCTCCTAAAGGAATTGCAGGTACTGTACACTATGTCAAAATGGGACTCTTTGGTAAAATAAATGAATTGTTACAAGTTGCCTAAATTATTGCAGTACCACTTATATTATGGGTGGCGCTGGACTAGGGGCAGTCCTCTTGGACCTAGGTGAATATCTTAGATATTCCCAGTTATCAATGGAAGTCAATGGAGATCCCTTTGTTGGATGTCTAGACGTCCACTTTCTTGGACCATCAGAGGCATGTACCAGATTCCTTTTTGGACCTCCAGATGACTTTTGTGGAGGTCCATCCAGTATGTTTCTCAATAGCTAGGTTTCCATCCAATTGGCGACAAATTTTCATGCAAATATTCTCAAACCCGCATAAAAACAATATGCACATTTCCCCACGATAGATGTTTCCATCAAATTGACCTGTTGCAGATATATAGCTGTGTGATGACATAGTTCACATAAAAATAACCTTTGTGGTTCCCATGTACCCAAACATAAAAAATAAAAACATGTAAATGGCATTTCCATGGCATTTTCAACTCTGATGGCTTTGTCACAATCATTTTTCTGTTATATAGCGAATGTGCCCACTCTGGTCTTGCCACGTGCACTCTAGCCAACAGCTGGCAGATACAGTGCAGGTATAGCCTACATGATGACATTATTATACGGACAATTTTTTTTTTTTTTTACTTATCAATGGCAGTCAAGCATCGGTCATCATGTCACCAGAAAAAGACCCTAGATATTTACTGGAGAGGAGCATCAAGCTCATCACTGTGCACTTTCACCACCCTGTGAAGTTCATCATAATTTATTTAATCTGTAGCCTAATAAACTGCATGTTTTCCCGAGTCGTAGTGAGAGGACCACACAACAGATTTTATTTTATATATTTATTTCACCTTTATTTAACCAGGTAGGCAAGTTGAGAACGAGTTCTCATTTACAATTGCGACCTGGCCAAGATAAAGCAAAGCAGTTCGACACATACAACAACACAGAGTTACACATGGAGTAAAACAAACATACAGTCAATAATACAGTAGCAAAATAGGTCTATTGTTACGTCCGTCGTCGGAATGAGACCAAAGCGCAGCGTGGAAAGTGTACATCTTAATTTATTTTAGAATGAACACCGAATAAAACACAAAAGATCAACGAACGTAAAGTTCTGCAGGGCTATACAGGTACTGTGCAAAATCACGATCCCACAAACTCAGGTGGAAAACAGGCTGCCTAAGTATGATTACCAATCAGAGGCAACGATAGACAGCTGCCTCTGATTGGGAACCATACCCGGCAAACAAAGAAATAGAAAACTAGAATGCCCACCCAAATCACACCCTGACCTAACCAAATAGAGAAATAAACAGGCTCTCTAAGGTCAGGGCGTGACATCTATATGCAATGTGAGCAAATGAGGTGAGATAAGGTAGGTAAAGGCAAAAAAAGGCCATGGTGGCGAAGTAAATACAATATTGCAGTTGAAGAATGTGCGAAGCAGAAATAGAAATAATGGGGTGCAAAGGAGCAAAATAAATAAACAAATACAGTAGGGGAAGAGGTCGTTTTTTGGGCTAAATTATAGATGAGCTATGTACAGGTGAAGTAATCTGTGAGCTGCTCTGACAGCTGGTGCTTAAATCTAGTGAGGGGGATAAGTGTTTCCAGTTTCAGAGATTTTTGTAGTTTGTTCCAGTCATTGGCAGCAGAAAACTGGAAGGAGACTCGGCCAAAGGAGGAATTGGCTTTGGGGGTGACCAGAGAGATATACCTGCTGGAGCGCGTGCTACAGGTGGGTGCTGCTATGGTGACCAGCGAGCTGAGATAAGGGGGGACTTTACCTAGCAGGGTCTTGTAGATGACCTGGAGCTAGTGGGTTTGGCGATGAGTATGAAGCGAGGGCCAGCCAACGAGAGCGTACAGGTCGCAGTGGTGGGTAGTATATGGGGCTTTGGTGACAAAACGGATGGCACTGTGATAGACTGCATCCAATTTATTGAGTAGGGTATTGGAGGCTATTTTGTAAATGACATCGCCGAAGTCGAGGGTTGGGAGGATGGTCAGTTTTACAAGGGTATGTTTGGCAGCATGAGTGAAGGATGGTATGTTGCGGAATAGGTAGCCAATTCTAGATTTAACTTTGGATTGGAGATGTTTGATGTGAGTCTGGAAGGAGAGTTTACAGTCTAACCAGACACCTAGGTATTTGTAGTTGTCCACATATTCTAAGTCAGAACCGTCCAGAGTAGTGATGCTAGTCGTGCGGGCAGGTGCAGGAAGCGATTGGTTGAAGAGGATGCATTTAGTTTTACTTGTATTTAAGAGCAGTTGGAGGCCACGGAAGGAGAGTTGTATGGCATTGAAGCTCGTCTGAAGGGTTGTTAACACAGTGTCCAAAGAAGGGCCAGAAGTATACAGAATGGTGTCGTCTTCATAGAGGTGGATCAGAGACTCACCAGCAGCAAGAGCGACATGATTGATGTATACAGAGAAGAGTCGGCCCGAGAATTGAACCCTGTGGCACTCCCATAGAGACTGCCGGAGGCCCGTACAACAGGCCCTCCGATTTGACATACTGAACTTTATCAGAGTAGTTGGTGAACCAGGCGAGGCAATCATTTGAGAAACCAAGGCTATCGAGTCTGCCGATGAGGATGTGGTGATTGACAGAGTCGAAAGCCTTGGCCAGGTCAATGAATACGGCTGCACAGTATTGTTTCTTATCGATGACGGTTAAGATATCGTTTAGGACCTTGAGCGTGGCTGAGGTGCACCCATGACCAGCTCTGAAACCAGATTGCCTAGCGGAGAATGTGCGGTGGGATTCGAAATGGTCGGTAGTCTGTTTGTTGACTTGGCTTTCGAAGACCTTAGAAAGGCAGGGTAGGATAGATATAAGTCTGTAGCAGTTTGGGTCAAGAGTGTCCCCCCTTTGAAGAGGGGGATGACCGCAGCTGCTTTCCAATCTCTGGGAATCTCAGATGACACGAAAGAGAGGTTGAACAGGCTAGTAATAGGGGTTGCAACAAATCCGGCAGATAATTTTAGAAAGAGTGTCCAGATTGTCTAGCACGGCTGATTTGTAGGGGTCAGATTTTGCAGCTCTTTCAGAACATCAGCTGACTGGATTTGGGAGAAGGAGAAATGGGGAAGGCTTGGGTGAGTTGCTGTGGGGGGTGCAGTGCTGTTGACCGGGGTAGGGGTAGCCAGGTGGAAAGCATGAACAGCCGTAGAAAAATGTTTTTTGAAATTCTCAATTGTAGTGGATTTGTCAGTGGTGACAGTTTCCTATCCTCAGTGTAGTGGGCAGCTGGGAGGAGGTGTTCTAATTCTCCATGGACTTTACAGTTTTCCAGAACTTTTTTGAGTTTGTGTTGCAGGAAGCAAATTTCTGCTTGAAAAAGCTAGCCCTGGCTTTTCTAACTGCCTGTGTATATTGGTTTCCAACTTCCCTGAAAAGTTGCATATCACGGGGGCTGTTCGATGCTAATGCAGAACGGCATAGGATGTTTTTGTGTTGGTTAACCTTTCACGAGTATCAATCCCGGATCCGGGAGCACCCCCCACCCCCCACACACTGATTAGCATAGCTAGCATAGCTTCACAAGTAGATAGTAGCATCTAAATATCATTAAATCACAAGTCCAAGACACCAGATGAAAGATACAGATCTTGTGAATAAAGCCACCATTTCAGATTTTTAAAATGTTTTACAGGGAAGACAAAATATGTAAATCTATTAGCTAAACACGTTAGCAAAATACACCACTATTCTAACTCCATCAGTTTCTTACTCCTTCAGGTGCTATCACCAATTCGGCTCAACTAAGATATTGATAGCCAATAACCTATAAAAAAACCCATCAGATGACAGTCTGATAACATATTCATGGTATAGGATAGTTTTTGTTAGAAAAAAGTGCATATTTCAGGTAGAAATCACAGTTTACAATTGCACCGACCATCACAAATCGACTAGAATTACTAGATAGAGCAACGTGTATGACCAATTTACTCATCATAAAACATTTCATAAAAATAGACAAAGCATAGCAATGGAAAGACCCAGTTCTTGTGATTTCAGACCATATTTCAGATTTTCTAAGCGTTTTTCAGCGAAAACACAATAAATCGATAAGTTAGCATACTACATGTGCAAACGTTACCAGAGCATCGATTCCAGCCAAAGAGCGCTATAACGTAATCACCGCCAAAAGATATAAATTTTTTCACTAACCTTCTCAGAATTCTTCCGATGACACTCCTGTAACATCATTTTACAACATACATATACATTTTGTTCGAAAAGGTGCATATTTAGCCATACAAAACCGTGGTTACACAATAAAAATACTAGGAAATCAAGCCTCAATATGTCTGACGTCATCTATCAGAGTGATCTAGTTTAATTGAAAGCTAATCATATACTTGACTAAAAAATACAGGGTTGACAGGAATCGAAAGACAAATTAGTTCTTAATGCAACCGCTGATTTACATTTTTAAAATTATCCTTACTTTTCAATACAGGGTTCGCCAAGTGAAGCTATACCAAACAAAATGGCGAAATATGCGTTTAAAATATTTCGACAGAACAACAATTTATCATATTAAATATTGCTTACTTTGAGCTGTTCTTCCATCATATTCTTGGGCAATGTATCCTTTCTATGTTATAAACGTCTTTTGGTCGATAGATGTCCTCTGTCCTTCGAAATATCCACTAACGATCGAACGGGACCCCAAAACGTGTCCAAAGTTTCAGAGTGCACAACAAAGAAATTCCTCAAAATCGCACTAAACGGATATAAATTGTTATAAAACGGTTTAAATTAACTACCTTATGATGTTTCTAAGTCCTATATCGAATTAAATTACAGACGGATACATTTCAAGTTGATAACCGAGCCTGTGAAAATGGCGTCCGGAGGTCCCATCCTGCATAAGGGCGAGCGTCGAAAGGGGGGCTACTCTCACTCCTTGGTCTTTTATAACCTCTGAGAGCTACCTAGAAGGCCCATTCCACTTCTCATTGGTTACTGACATCCAGGGGAAGGCGGGTGCAGTTCGTGTCGTTCCATAGGATAGACAGAGACCTTAAAAACTGATCTGAAACCAGAGCTTCGCTCTCAGACCTTTCACTGTCTGTCATGGATTTCGCTGTAGAAAGAGTTCTGGGTCACCCACAGACATAATTTCAACGTTGTATGAAACTAGAAGGTGTTTTCTATCCAATATAATTAATAATATGCATATTGTACGAGCAAGAATTGAGTACTAGGCAGTTTAATTTGGAGACGACAAAATGCTAATTCGGAACAGCACCCCCTGTAGTCGCAAGAAGTTTTAAGGGCAGTCAGGTCTGGAGAGAACCAAGGGCTATATCTGTTCCTGGTTCTAAATTTCTTGAATGGGGCATGCTTATTTAAGATGGTGAGGAAGGCATTTAAAAAAAATAACCAGGCATCCTCTACTGACGGGATGAGGTCAATATCCTTCCATGATACCTGGGCCAGGTCGATTAGAAAGGCCTGCTCGCTGAAGTGTTTCAGGGAGCGTTTGACAGTGATGAGTGGAGGTCGTTTGACCGCTGACCCATTACGGATGCAGGCAATGAGGCAGTGATCGCTGAGATCTTGGTTGAAAACAGCAGAGGTGTATTTAGAGGGCAAGTTGGTTAGGATGATATCTATGAGGGTGCACGTGTTTACGGTTTTGGGGTGGTACCTGGTAGGTTCATTGATAATTTGTGTGAGATTGAGGGCATCAAGTTTAGATTGTAGGATGGCTGGGGTGTTAATAAGAGACAAAAGGAAAATGGGGTGCCCCTCTCTCGCTCGCAGGAACTATTCGCAAGACACTTGACTAGTTTTGAAAAAACTCGTTCATTTTTCAAAATAAAAGCCTGAAACTATGTCTAAAGCCTGGTCACAGCCTGAGGAAGCCATTGGAAAATGAATCTGGTTGATACCCCTTTAAATGGAGGTTAGACGGGCCAGGAAACAAAGATAAAAAAATATATATATATCATTTCCGGGTTACTTTTTCTCAGGATTTCGCTTGCAGAAAAGTATTATTATTCTCACAGACAATATTTTGACAGTTTTGGAAACTTTGGAGTGTTTTCTATCCTAATCTGTAAATTATATGCATATTCTACGATCTGGGCCAGAGAAAATGTCAGTTTACGTTGGGCACGTTATTTAAAAAAAATAAAATCTGACCCCTAGCGCTAAGAAGTTAATGCAACCGCTGTGTCAGATTTCCCAAAAACTTTACGGAAAAAGCACACCGTGCTATAATCTGAGTACAGTGCTCAGAGCCCAAATAAGCCATAAAGATATTCGCCATGTTGTGGAGTCAACAGAAGTCAGAATAGCATTATAAATATTCACTTACCTTTGATGATCTTCATCAGAATGCACTCCCAGGAATCCCAGTTCCACAATAAATGTTTGATTTGTTCGATAAAGTTAATAATTTATGTCCAAACACCTCCTTTTTGTTAGCGCGTTTAGCCCAGTATTCCAAATATGACGCGCGGTCACTAGGAGCAGACAAAAAGTCAAAAAGTTCTGTTACAGTCCTTAGAAACATGTCAAACGAAGTATAGAATCAATCTTTAGAATGTTTTTAACATAAATCTTCAATCATTTTCCAACCGGAGAATTCCTTTGTCTTCAAAAATGCAATGGAACTCAAATCAAATCGTATTTGTCACATACACATGGTTAGCAGATGTTAATGCGAGCGTAGCGAAATGCTTGTGCTTCTAGTTCCGACAATGCAGTAATAACCAACGAGTAATCTAACCTAACAATTCCACAACTACTACCTTATACACACACAAGTGTAAAGGGATAAAGAATATGTACATAAAGATATATGAATGAGTGATGGTACAAAACGGCATAGGCAAGATGCAGTAGATGGTATAGAGTACAGTATATACATATGAGATGAGTAATGTAGGGTATATAAACATAGTGGCATAGTTTAAAGTGGCTAGTGATACATGTATTACATAAAGATGGCAAGATGCAGTAGATGATATAGAGTACAGTATATACATATACATATGAGATGAGTAATGTAGGGTATGTAAACATTATATTAAGTGGCATTGTTTAAAGTGGCTAGTGATACATTTTTACATCAATTTCCATCAATTCCCATTATTAAAGTGGCTGGAGTTGAGTCAGTATGTTGGCAGCAGCCACTAAATGTTAGTGGTGGCTGTTTAACAGTCTGATGGCCTTGAGATAGAAGCTGTTTTTCAGTCTCTCGGTCCCTGCTTTGATGCAGCTGTACTGACCTCGCCTTCTGGATGATAGCGGGGTGAACAGGCAGTGGCTCGGGTGATGGTTGTCCTTGATAATCTTTATGGCCTTCCTGTGACATCGGGTGGTGTAGGTGTCCTGGAGGGCAGGTAGTTTGCCCCCGGTGATGCGTTGTGCAGACCTCACTACCCTCTGGAGAGTCTTGAGGTTGTGGGCGGAGCAGTTGCCGTACCAGGCGGTGATACAGCCCGACAGGATGCTCTCGATTGTGCATCTGTAGAAGTTTGTGAGTGCTTTTGGTGACAAGCCGGATTTCTTCAGCCTCCTGAGGTTGAAGTGGCGCTGCTGCGCCTTCTTCACAACGCTGTCTGTGTGGGTGGACCAATTCAGTTTGTCCGTGATGTGTACGCCGAGGAACTTAAAAACCTACTACCCTCTCCACTACTGTCCCGTCGATGTGGATAGGGGGGTGCTCCCTCTGCTGTTTCCTGAAGTCCACAATCATCTCCTTTGTTTTGTTGACGTTGAGTGTGAGGTTATTTTCCTGACACCACACTCCGAGGGCCCTCACCGCCTCCCTGTAGGCCGTCTCGTCGAAGTTGGTAATCAAGCCTACCACTGTAGTGTCGTCCGCAAACTTGATGATTGAGTTGGAGGCGTGCATGGCCACGCAGTCGTGGGTGAAAGCACCCTTGTGGGGCCCCAGTGTTGAGGATCAGCGGGGTGGAGATGTTGTTACCTACCCTCACCACCTGGGGGCGGCCCGTCAGGAAGTCCAGTACCCAGTTGCACAGGGCGGGGTCGAGACCCAGGGTCTCGAGCTTGATGACGAGTTTGGAGGGTACTATCGTGTTAAATGCTGAGCTGTAGTCGATGAACAGCATTCTCACATAGGTATTCCTCTTATCCAGATGGGTTAGGGCAGTGTGCAGTGTGGTTGCAATTGCGTCATCTGTGGACCTATTGGGTCGGTAAGCAACTTGGAGTGGGTCTAGGGTGTCAGGTAGGGTGGAGGTGATATGGTCCTTGACTAGTCTCTCAAAGCACTTCATGATGACGGAAGTGAGTGCTACGGGGCAGTAGTCGTTTAGCTCAGTTACCTTAGCTTTCTTGGGAACAGGAACAATGGTGCCCCTCTTGAAGCATGTGGGAACAGCAGACTGGGATAAGGATTGATTGAATATGTCCGTAAACACACCAGCCAGCTGGTCTGCGCATGCTCTGAGGACGCGGCTGGGAATGCCGTCAGGGCCTGCAGCCTTGCGAGGGTTAACACGTTTAAATGTTTTACTCACCTCGGCTGCAGTGAAGGAGAGCCCGCAGGTTTTGGTAGCGGGCCGTGTCAGTGGCACTGTATTGTCCTCAAAGCGAGCAAAAAAGTTATTTAGTCTGTCTGGGAGGAAGACATCCTGGTCCATGACGGGGCTGGTTTTCTTTTTGTAATCCGTGATTGACTGTAGACCTTGCCACATACCTCTTGTGTCTGAGCTGTTGAATTGCGACTCTACTTTGTCTCTATACTGGCAATTAGCTTGTTTGATTGCCTTGCGGAGGGAATAGCTACACTGTTTGTATTCGGTCATGTTTCCGGTCACCTTGCCCTGGTTAAAAGCAGAGGTTCGCGCTTTCAGTTTCGGCGAATGCTGCCATCAATCCACAGTTTCTGGTTTGGGAATGTTTTAATCGTTGCTGTGGGTATAATGTCGCTGATGCACTTTCTAATGAACTCGCTCACCGAATCAGCATATTTGTCAATGTTGTTGTTGGACGCAATGCGGAACATATCCCAATCCACGTGATCGAAGCAGTCTTGAGGCGTGCAATCAGATTGGTCGGACCAGCGTTGAACAGACCTGAGCGCGGGAGCTTCTTGTTTTAGTTTCTGTTTGTAGGCTGGAAGCAACAAAATGGAGTCGTGGTCAGCTTTTCCGAAAGGAGGGTGGGGGAGGGCCTTATATGCGTCGCGGAAGTTAGAATAACAATTATCCAGGGTTTTACCAGCCCTGGTAGCACAATCGATATGCTGATAGAATTTAGGGAGTTTTGTTTTCAGATTAGCCTTGTTAAAATCTCCGGCTACAATGAATGCAGCCTCAGGATGTGTGGTTTCCAGTTTACAAAGAGTCAGATAAAGTTCGTTCAGGGCCATCGATGTGTCTGCTTGGGGCGGAATATATACGGCTGTGATTATAATCGAAGAGAATTCCCTTGGTAGATAATGCGGTCGACATTTGATTGTGAGGAATTCTAAGTCAGGTGAACAGAATGACTTGAGTTCCTGTATGTTGTTATGATCACACCACGTCTCATTAATCATAAGGCATACCCCCCCGCCCCTCTTCTTACCAGAAAGATGCTTGTTTCTGTCGGCGCGATGCGTGAAGAAACCAGCTGGCTGCACCGACTCCGTTAGCGTCTCTCGAGTGAGCCATGTTTCCGTGAAGCAAAGAACGTTACAGTCTCTGATGTCTCTCTGGAATGCTACCCTTGCTCGGATTTCATCAACCTTGTTGTCAAGAGACTGGACATTGGCGAGTAGTATGCTAGGGAGTGGAGCGCGATGTGCCCATCTCCATTCCTGGTCGTAATGATGGTAATGATGGTGAGTTGACGTTGCTCTTATATTCAGTAGTTCCTCCCGACTGTATGTAATGAAACCTAAGATTACCTGGGGTACCAATGTAAGAAATAACACGTAAAAAAACTAAATACTGCATAGTTTCCTAGGAACGCGAAGCGAGGCGGCCATCTCTGTCGGCGCCGGAAGTTGATAGCTAACTCACATGAACACGCATGGTCAGCTCGTGGCACTCTGGGAGAGACCTTACTCAATCCCCTCTCATTTGCCTCCACTTCACAGTAGAAGCATCAAACAAGGTTCTAAAGACTGTTGACATCTAGTGGAAGCCTTAGGAAGTGCAATATGACCCCATAGACACTGTGTATTCGATAGGCCAAGAGTTGAAAACTACAAACCTCAGATTTCCCACTTCCTGGTTGGATTTGTCTCAGGTTTTCGCCTGCCATCTGAGTTCTGTTATACTCACAGACATCATTCAAACAGTTTTAGAAACTTCAGAGTGTTTTCTATCCAAATCTACTAATAATATGCATATATTAGCAACTGGGACTGAGTAGCAGACAGTTTACTCTGGGCACGCTTTTCATCCAAATGTGAAAATGCTGCCCCTTATCCCAAACAAGTTAAACATGTCCCAGTTTAGGTCACCTAGCAGCACGAGCTCTGAAGATAGATGCTCTGAATATAGACATATCATCATGTGACTCCAAGTTTACTTAGATACGATGGTTATTATATCAATTTTTGCACATAAAAGTGCCATTCCACCACCATTTCTCGCATAATACATTTTACAGACACAAAAATATCACACCTTGTCTAGTATATTTTGTTTTGTTGACATGCTGAAAGTTTACAGACAAACGTTCTGTTTCCTTCAGGCCTGTCGTGACATTTTCTATCTGACATGTACTTCAAAAATTTCGGATGAAACCTGGCCACAGAACAAATGAAAAACATCCCAGTATTACTTTCTTTTATGTTTTTGTGGGGGGATGGTAACCCTAAATTCCAAGAAAGTAATCGCAAAAATAACTTTATTGGATGTTTTTTGGGGATAATCCTAGTAAAACACAGAGCTAAAATAGCTGTTCCATTCCAAAATATCAAGAAAGTGAACCGTAATCATAACCTGTTGCATTGTAACTTTTGGATTTATTCTCCCATGTCATCCAATCCCAAACAGAGCGGCAACATATTCCTGGTTGACTACAAGAACCTGGATGGATTAAAGGCAAACGTGATCAATATGAAACAACAGTACATGGCGGCTCCTCTGGTCCTGCTCTACAGAACCCCTGATGACAAGCTGGTTCCCATCGCCATCCAGGTAAGGTTGACCTAACTAACTTTGAAGTGAAGACCACAGTCACGGAGACCATTACAAGTGAGAGAGTCTGTAAACCCATCATGATTCAATCTCCTTTAGAGAGCCCACTTACCCGTGGAGGCTGGTGGAGGTAGAAATGCAGAGTACAGGCTCATTACTACCGTTCCCTTCTTTACGTTCCAAACATTATGACGAGCCCGTCCTCCCCATGTTTCCCTCCACCAGCCTCCACTGTATCTGACAGCGCCCAAAGAAAATATGTTTGATATTGTCTTCAAATGCTTTTAATTAATGCATGACACACTTAGAACATCTGGTTCATCAAGGGTTCTTTGGGAAGGGTGATGGTTTTTTATTCTCTATTTGGTTAGGTCAGGGTGTGACTTGGGTGGGCAAATCTATGTGTTCTATTTCTTTGTTGGCCGGGTATGGTCCCCAATCAGAGGCAGCTGTCTATCGTTGTCTCTGATTGGGGATCATACTTAGGCAGCCTGTTTTCCACCTGAGTTTGTGGGATCATGTTTTTGTACAGTTACTGTGTAGCCTGCAGAACGTTACGTTTGTTTATATTTTTGTTGTGTTTGGGGTGTTCATCAAATAAAGAAAGATGTACGCTTACCACGCTGCACCTTGGTCTCATTCATCTAACGACGGACGTAACAGCCATTACATGTTAAATATGACTATGGCCAGTGAAAGCGTCTTGTGAAATACGTAAAGGATAATCAACGACTATGTGTTCTCTGGAAAATAATTAATAATGAGGTGTGTTCCACAACGCGCTAGCAGAGTGGAACTAACCTTCCACAGAGTTACATTATTTTCCAGAGTACGCATAGAGCCCCGAGTTGATTATCCCTTTTATACCATGGCTATAATTTAGCACATTTACTGCTAGAAATGTGTTCATTTGCAGGGATAAATGAGTTCAACATCCACTGAAATAGCTAGCAAGTTTACTAGATAGTGACACTAGATGCCTGGGTAACCAAAAAGACTTGGTAGTTTATCTAACCAAACCATTAGTCCTAGCTTGCTATTATGAATTCGAATTCAGCAATGCCAATAACATTAACCTACAGCCATGTGCGCATTGTTGAGCTTATAATTTGAATAAAACATTTTTTTTTAAACAAATGTATCAACATTTTAAGCTAAACGGTCTGATCTGTTGCATCAGCCTATTGCATTTTTACATTTTTCATGGTATTTATAGAACTTTAAGAAAGGGTTCTTTATAGCACCATAAACGTTCCATTTATAACCTTATGTTCATGGTTATTTATAGAACCTTCAAAAAAGGGTTCTATGTAGCACCAAAAAGGAATCTGCTATTGTTATTATTTGTATTTTTGTATTAAACAGGGATAATGTTGCTGGTAGCCATCTATGGGGTCCCTAACACTCCTTCTCTCCACAGCTGAAGCAGAAGCCTGCAAACAACAACCCCATCTTCCTTCCTACTGACTCTGAGTATGACTGGCTCCTGGCCAAGATCTTTGTGAGGAGCGCTGACTTTCAAGAGCATCAACTCAACGTCCACCTGCTGCGCACTCACCTCCTGGCTGAGGTGTTCGCCATAGCACTGCTGCGCAACATGCCCATGGTGCACCCTCTCTACAAGGTACATAACACAGCACAGCATAGCATAACCCCAGGAGGTTGGTGGCACCCTAATTGGGGAGGACGGGCACGTGGTAATGGCTGGAGTGGAATGGCATCAAACACATGGCTTCCATGTGTTTGATGCCATTCACTCCATCCCAGCCTTTACTATGAGCCGTCCTCCCCTCAGTAGCCTCCACTGAGCATAGCATAGGATAACATAATATAGCATAGCATAACATAATATAGCATAACATATCATAGCATAACATAGCATAACATAATATAGCATAACATAATATAGCATAGCATAACATAATATAGCATAGCATAACATAGAATAGCATAACATAATATATCATACAATAAGATAATATATCATAGCATAACATAACAGAATATAGCATAGCATAACAGAATATAGCATAGCATAACATAATATAGCACAGCATAATATAGCATAGCATAGCATAACATAATATAACATAGCATGTCCAGTTGAAAAGTATAGTGCTCCGAGGATCAAATAAAATTAAATTTGATTTGTCACATGCGTCGAGTACAACAGCTGTAGACCTTAACGTGAAATGCTTACTTACCAACAATGCAGTTTTAAGTAAAAACAGTTAAGAAAATATTGACTAAATAAAATTTAATAAAAAAAATAAAAAATAACACAATAAAATAACAATAACGAGGCTATATACAGGCGGTACCGAGTCAATGTGCGTGGATACAGGTTACTCGAGGTAATTGAGGTAATTTGTACATGTAGGCAGTGGTAAAGTGAGGGGTGGGATCAATATAAATAGTCCGGGTGGCCATTTAATTGATTGTTCAACAGTCTTATGGCTTGTGGGTAGAAGCTGTTAATGAGCCTTTTGTACCTAGACCTGGCGCTCCGGTACTGCTTGCTGTGCGGTAGCAGAGAGAACAGTATATGACTTGGGTGACTCCAGTCTTTGACAATTTTTGGGGCCATCCTCTGACACCGCCTAGTATAGAGGTCCTGGATGGCAGGAAGCTTGGCCCCAGTAATGTACTGGGCCGTACACACTACCCTCTGTAGCGACTTACAGTCGGATGCCGAGCAGTTGCCATACCAGGCGGTGATTCAACCGGTCAGGATGCTCTCGATCGTGCAGCTTTAGAACTTTTTGAGGATCTGAGGACCCATGGCAAATCTTTTCAGTCTCCTGAGGGGGAATAGGCATTGTCGTGCCCTCTTCCCGACTGTCTTGGTGTGTTTGGACCATGACAGAGGATAATGACACATGAAAGTATAATACACTTATTTCTAATGAGGTCCTCCAGACAGTCCTTACTAATGCCAGTTTATCTCTTGGGATTGTTGACCATCCATCCTTCTCTCCACCCTGGTTTACTGCTTTAGCTTCTGATTCCACACACCCGCTACTCCCTCCAGATCAACCTCTTGGCCCGGGCATTTCTAATAGCTGATGAAGGAGTTTTCACTCAGGTAGGCTACTGAGTGGACTGTTTCCATAGAAGTGTGTGGTGTCCATATTGGGAATCACACATCCATGGAAGTTGTGTCAGAGTCAGCATACATGCGGTTGTATGTCTTGTAGTGAACCTACAGTACCCCCAAGTATGGTCATTTGGCGCTCCGGGTCAACATACTTGCTGGTAGGTTCACTATCTCTCATGGAACCAGTGTAATATTGCAGCTTAGTTAAAGTACATTATAATGTTACAGAATTATGTAATCAAGTAACTGTAAGTGACGTTGTAGTTTGCTGCTTCGGGCGGAGAGGGGATGAATGAGATCCTGAGGAGATCTTTGGCCTCATTGACCTACAGCTCCCTCTGTGTGCCGGAAGACATCACTGCACGAGGTCTGGAGTCAGTCCCCAACAACTACTACAGGGATGATGGACTCAAGCTGTGGGACATCATCCACAGGTAGGCTACAACAGAGCAGACCTACATGGTAGTACAGTATCATCCGCTGGTAGAATCTAGAGTGAAAGTATAGCTCTACATAGATATGATATCTTCTTCTTCCTTCGTTCTTCCGTTGTCGTCTTCGGTATAGGTTTGTAGAGGGAGTGATTGGTTTCTATTACAAGAGTGACTCAGAGGTCCGGGAAGACCAGGAACTACAGAACTGGATCAAGGATATATTTTACCATGGCTTCCTGGCCCAAGAATGCACAGGTGATGATGTACAGGGTAATAGGGGGGAGGGGGGAAGGACGTATGGGTAAATGTCTTGTTTTTACCATTATTTTTGTTTGTTTCTGGACCATAACTTCCTCGGCATAACTCACAACTTCCATGGACGTGACTGTCCTATAGTAACAGTCCACCCAGCTCCCCTGGTATAACTCCATTCATCACACACCTCTCTCGGTTCTTATCTTTCTGTCCAGGAATCCCTCAGTCTTTCTCCACTGTGCCAGAGGTCGTCAAGTTCGTCACCGTGGTGATATTCACCTGCTCAGGGCAACATTCTGCTGTCAACTCTGGACAGGTGGGTGTAGCATAGCCCATACTTTTTTTCAAGTGTGTTATTAATCTAAATCTAAGCACTACTGACGTTTTCTGCCTCATCTACCATTTTGGAAGATTTGCTAAAATGTTGCAAGGTTTTTGCTGTAATTCCTTGCCACTATCATATCATCATTTCAGAATACCACCATATTGGATGTCAGTAATAATCAGTCATTTTTCATCATGTTACAGTATGACTATGGTGGCTGGATGCCCAACACCCCCATCTCCCTGAAACAGCCACCTCCCACCACTAAGGGGCAGTCTACTGAGAGCACCATGCTGAAGACCTTGCCCGATGTCAGCACAACAGCACAGGGCATGTCAACTATGTGGCTCCTTAGCAAGCAATCCAGTGACTTTGTGAGTCTGCCATCTTTCATGAACAATTATCAATATCATCTAAGCCCAAAATACTATATTTAGCTACAAAATATCACATTTACAAGTGTGTTTAATGTTAATTGATATTGTATTTTGCTAACTTCAATTATTCTCCATATACAGGTGGCCCTTGGCCATTACCCAGAGGAGCACTTCAACGAGATACCACCTTGCAGGATGATTCAGAAATTCCAGGCGGAGCTGAAGGTCTTCAGCGAGACCATCAATGCCAGGAACTCTGGGCTACCAGTGCCATACACCTACATGGACCCTGCTGTGTTGGAGAACAGCGTGGCCATTTAGATAAGCCAAAGTCCTAGACCAGGGTCCAGTTCATTAGGCACTAATTGGAAGAAAACTGAGGACCTACCTGGACTTTTCCAGTAAGATTTATTTTTGTTGTCCTTTGTGCAGGTTTTTTTAATGTTTTCCATTGAGTGCCCTGATGAACATGACCCAATGATTCTGGAGGCATGCGCTAGTAAACATGCTTCAATCTATAAAATGTTTTATTGAGCATGATCATTTTTGGGTCTTCAATAAACTAATGTCTTAATTCAATCAGATAAAGGGAAATCGCACTGTGGGTTCAGTCAGAATGTTATCGCTGTATCAGAAGTGTTAACGGTTAAACCAACACACACCTCCACATGGTGTCCCTCTCACGGACTAAGAAAACTTGTTGATGTTATTACCTTTGTACTTGTTAATGGATGTTAAGAAATACAGGATCTTTCTGACGGATTAATTTCTGGTGCCATATGACTAACGACGACACGGACTGCTGGTGAAAATGAGCTCTCCTGCTAAATGATGTGACACTAAAATATTCATTAACAGTAAACAAGTGTCAGAATAATATGAGAGAACAATAGGTGTGACTCTCGTTTACAATTAAAAGCTAATCATTTTCCATCTCCAGTCTTGTGGTATTTGCCTCATCTCATTTTGGTTGAATCCCTGTCTACGTCATGTATTAATTAAAAAATAAATGCATAAAAAGATGAAGTTATACTCTCATTTCCTGCTTGTTTTAAGTCACCTTTATCATCCTGACCCGAACCAAACTGGTTCCAACAATGTAACCAGGCCATCTCAGTACAGCCTGGCTCGGTTTGGCCCAGTACACAGCAAAAGTGTTGGGCCCCTAACACCATGGGTGTTTCAAATTCTGACATAAATGACCACTTTATTAGTGCTGATGCTGTTACACTTACACAGTGTTAGGGATTTACACATGTAGTGTTACATTATTTTTGGGGATGTTGTTTTAACACTGTACGGTGTATTTCCCAGGGTGCTTTTCGAGTGAATTGTTCATTTTAAACATATTAATAAATATATAAACTCAGCAAAAAAAGAAACATCCTTTTTCAGGACTCTGTCTTTAAAAGATAATTGGTAAAAATCCAAATAACCTCACAGATCTTCATTGTAAAGGGTTTAAACACCGTTTCCCATGATTGTTCTATGAACCACAAACAATTAATGAACATGCACCTGTGGAACAGTCGTTAAGACACTAACAGCTTACAGACGGTAGGCAATTAAGGTCACTGTTATGAAAACTTAGAACACTAAAGAGGCCTTTCTACTGACTCTGAAAAACACCAAAAGAAAGATGCCCAGGGTCCCTGCTCATCTGTGTGAACGTGCCTTAGGCATGCTGCAAGGAGGCATGAGGACTGCAGATGTGGCCAGGGCAATAAATTGCAATGTCCGTACTATGAGTCACCTAAGACAGTGCTACAGGGTGACAGGACGGACAGCTGATCGTCCTCGCAGTGGCAGACCACGTGTAACAACACCTGCACAGGATCGGTACATCCGAACATCACACCTGCGGGACAGGTACAGGATAGCAACAACAACTGCCCGAGTTACACCAGGAACACACAATCACTCCATCAGTGCTCAGACTGTCCGCAATAGGCTGAGAGAAGCTGGACTGAGGGCTCGTAGGCCTGCTGTAAGGCTGGTCCTCACCAGACATCACCGGCAACAACGGGCATAAACCCACCATCGCTGGACCAGACAGGACTGACAAAAAGTGCTCTTCACTGACGAGTCGCGGTTTTGTCTCACCAAGGGTGATGGTCGGATTCGCGTTTATCGTCGAAGGAATGAGCGTTACACCGAGGCCTGTACTCTGGAGCAGGATCGATTTGGAGGTGGAGGGTCTGTCATGGTCTGGGGCAGTGTGTCACAGCATCATCGGACTGAGCTTGTTGTCATTGAACTGAACAAGAGTTCAGTTCACGTTACAGGGATGACCTTAAAATGAGGAACAATGATGTTGAAAATTTGGAGAAATGTTGTCTTTATTCACATAAAAAAATCTGATGCATAGAAATGTCCATGTGATCTATATTAAAGGGCACTTCATTTAATATAACAGGCTTTTAAAATTGAATCCACAATATCTTCTTAAAATTCCAAAGGCGAGGCTAAGTCTACTCTATTCCTGGAACGGCCCTCCTAAGACCTATGCTTGTGTTAGCAGAAAGCACAAGCATGTCATAATGACCCGTCTCCACACTCTCACCTACAGTATGTATAACATTCCAGTTTCCAGTAAGGTTTCAAAGATTTTCCAAAGAAAGAGAGGCATTACATGAACGCCAGCTCCAAAAATCAGGTGCTTGGAATTTGATTGATGAGAAAAGAAATGTATTCCTGCACAGTCATGTTTGTGAAGGCAGCATGTCCCTCAACATTTTATCAAGGAAGCAATAGTTTGTTTGTAGGGTTGTAACAATATCTTCTTCACCAGGAGCCTAATCAGACCCATGTTATTTGTATATTAACAAAGCCTAGTACATTCCATAAGGTAATTGACAATGGTCAATAAAGTATTAGGCTATGAGTTATAGTTGACTATAAAAAAATGGTCTGAAAGTTAAATCAAAGGCATTTAATAACATTGTAAAATGAATTAATTCCATTATACAATGCAAAAGCATACGTTTAAATGAATGATCATTTAGAGAGAGAAAACCTCAGGACAGCATCAAAAAGAGATATGAGAACCTTTTTAAACCATTTGTTCTTCTGGTATTCAAACTATGAGTTGTTGACCAATAGAATCCTGTAAAAGTGAACTTCCAATCAGATCACCAGACCTACAGGATGTGATCACAACACTTCTACTCCCCAGAGGTGGGAACAATACAGATGAGGCAGAATTCCTCAGAAAGACATGTTTGTGTAATGATTGTATTCCTCAGAAGAGTTTCATGCCAATACCTGACACTCCCAAACCTACAGTAACAGTCAATAGTTTGGACACACCTACTCATTGCAGTTTTTCTTTATTTTTACTATTTTCTACATTGTAGAATAATAGTGAAGATATCAAAACTATGAAAAAACACATATGGAATCATGTAGAAACCAAAAAGGTGTTAAGCAAATCAAAATATATTTTATATTTCAGATTCTTCAAAGTAGCCACCATTTGCCTTGATGACAGCTTTGCACACACTTTTTGCATTCTCTCAACCAGCTTCATGAAGTAGTCACCTGGAATGCATTTCAATTAACAGATGTGCTTTGTTAAAAGTTAATTTGTGGAATGTCTTTCCTTCTTAATGCATTTGAGCCAAAGAGTTATGTTGTGACGAGGTATGGGTGGTATACAGAAGATAGCCCTATTTGGTAAAAGACCAAGTCCATATTATGGCAAGAACAGCTCAAATAAGCAAAGATAAATGACAGTCCATCATTACTTTCAGACATGAATGTCAGTCAATCCAGAAAATTTCAATAACAGTGGATAAATTCATTAGAGTTAACTGCACCTCAGATTGCAGCCCAAATA
The DNA here is from genome assembly GCF_045679555.1 of Salvelinus alpinus. Lineage (NCBI taxonomy): Eukaryota > Metazoa > Chordata > Actinopteri > Salmoniformes > Salmonidae > Salvelinus > Salvelinus alpinus. The sequence goes on from NC_092091.1 coordinate 70,319,332, forward strand.
AATGCTTCACAGAGTTCACAGAATAACAGACACATCTCAACATCAACTGTTCAGAGGAGACTGCGTGAATCAGGCATTCATGGTCGAATTGCAGCAAAGAAACCACTACTAAAGGACACCAATAATAAGAAGAGACTTGCTTGGGCCAAGAAACCCGAGCAATGGACATTAGACCGGTGGAAATCTGACCTTTGGTCTAATGAGTCCAAATTTGAGATTTTTGGTTCCAACCGCTGTGTCTATGTGAGATGCAGAGTAGGTGAACGGATGATCTCCGCATGTGTGGGTCCCACCGTGAAGCATGGAGGAGGAGGTGTGATGGTGTGGGGGTCCTTTGCTGCTGACACTGTCTGTGATTTATTTAGAATTCAAGGCACACTTAACCAGCATGGCTACCACAGCATTCTGCAGCGATACCTCATCCCGCCTGGTTTGCACTTAGTGGGACTATCATTTGTTCTTGAACAGGTCAATCACCCAACACACCTCCAGGCTCTGTAAGGGCTATTTGACCAAGAAGGAGAGTAATGGAGTGCAGCATCAGATGACCTGGCCTCCACAATCACCCGACCTCAACCCAATTGAGAAGGTTTGGGATGAGTTGGACCGCAGAGTGAAGGAAAAGTTGCCAGCAAGTGCTCAGCATATGTGGGAACTCCTTCAAGACTGTTGGGAAAGCATTTCAGGTGAAGCTGGTTGAGAGAATGCCAAGAGTGTGCAAAGCTACCATCAAGGCAAAGGGTAGCTACTTTGTAGAATCTCAAATATAACATATTTTGATTTGTTTAACTCTTTTTTTGGTTACTACATGATTCCAAATGTGTTATTTCGTGTTGATGTCTTCACTATTATTCTACAATGTATAAAATAGTAAAAATAAAGAAAAACCCTGGAATGAGTAGGTGTGTCAACTTTTGACTGGTACTGTATTTTAAAGAATAAGGGATTGTTAACTTGCTTCTGTTAGCGAGTTTTGCAATGTTATATCCACTTCTATTGAAACCTATTTTAACAGAAATATGATTCAAATCACACTCTTTTCTACAGGAAACATTGGAAGCTGTTTTGAGAGGACAAATAGTTACATATAAAAAAAACTAATCGGAACTACTCAAATTAACAGATTTTTTTCTTGGAATAGATCATCAATACTCTGTGAATCCCACTCCAGCATTTTACAAGAAACGACTGAATCTACACACTAAATTTGATTGGATGTCCACCAAAAATAGCTGAACATATGCTTATGCAATGTGGTGCGCAATATGACTTTCTTACGCGCACCTTTCCTACGCACTTCTCAGTTGTTGGTATTCAAACTTACCTTGTGCAGTTGCGTAAAGTGCTTTGCAGGCGTGGTTCGCTTGCAGACTCTGAATAAATGTAATTTAACTGCTGAAAACCATCCCACTTGCTGGCCAACAGAGTTTCTCATGGAGTTTTCATTCAATTAGGTTTTCCGTACATTTATCTTAAGTAATCCCTTTAAATACGGTATACATTTTTAGTTCGAATTTTGTCGACAGACTCGATAGAAAATATCGAGAGAACGGGTTCAAAATATTAGGGATCGATGAAAGAAAACCATCTATGCATATTCCGTTTCAGCACCATTTGGTAGTTTAAAAAATACTCTGATCTTGTAGATTATTTAGTGTTAGGAAAGTATTAATGAATCATAAAAAACAGGTTTGGAGAGCCTTTAGGAAAGAAAGAAAACGCTGGTTTGATTCATTCTGAAAACTGCCATATTCAGTTCTTCAACCCATGGTAATGTTGCAAAATGATTGTACATAGAATTATAATAGGGAGAATAGTGTACAATAGTAGGCTATACCCTTGTCTGTTGCCTGCACTAACCATTGCCTGCACTAAGCATTGTTACTAGTGATACTCAGCAACAACCACATGGTTGTGACTGCGTTTACAGAGGAAACAAATGAAGGTTAACAAAACAATGTATTAAATGGATTGGTAACGTAGGCTATACCACCTGAAGGTAACTAAGAGTAAATAGGCAGCTGAATATGTGTCGTTATTAGTCCTACTGACGGCCGGTATTGATAGTGGCTAATATCATTTGAGCTATATCATAGCTGTATTATATGAGCTATATTATAGCAGTATCATATTAGCTTTTCAGGCACTATGAGATCTGGCATTCGACTGCAATGTAGTTGACCTGGAACCCTGTATTCCTAGGCAGTGTCTGTCTAGTCTAGTGGAACTTCCCTCCATGGTCTCTATGCTTGATTTGATTTGATTGGTCTCTAGGTGAATTGATGAAACCAGACTAAAACAATGAGAGACATCCAGTTCAATGGAACCAACTCAGTCATTGTGTTTAAAATGTATGACAAGCCAACCCAATAAAGGCTTTTTAATTTTAAACAAAACTATACTGGTTATTGTTCATGGCTTTGAGTCTGAAATGTATTAGGTAAACATTTTCACACCCATTGTCTTACCTATATTTTCCTGAAAACACCACTACACCTTATCTTTCCTCTCTTACTGTGTTTTCTACAAACCTTCCCGAGAGACGATGAAACATTTTAGTAAATTGGAAGAGAAAAATAGACCCAACTCTCCCTTACAATTAAAAGCTAATATATTTCTCTCAGGTCTTGTGATTTTTGCCTCCAACTTGTCTCATGTTGGTTGAATTGCTGTCTACCTCCCTCAAAGAAAATTATGAGCTTAGATAAATTCTAGACGTTTTTGTTAGATGTATTTGTTACGCCACTCGCATTCCTGCTCTAAAGCCACCGTATGTCCTGTATTTTAATATCAAATAACTTATGTTCACTCACTCACTCTCTCTAGTATTTTGAGCATCCCTTTGAAATCTTGCTCTTCCAAATATTATCCAATATTATATTCTTGCTTGACCAAATGTCCAGTTCTTCTCTGAGGTCAGAGGGAAGAAAGAGAGACATTTGGTGAACACCAGCTCCAAAAAACATCCCCATGGACACAGACGTCAGTTCAACGTTTATTTTTCATTTACATTTTATTGAGTTGTGAGAATTCAACATGAAATCCCACAAAATGTGAACCTTGTAATTGGATTTAGGTTAAAAGTTGAGTGAGAAAAGACAAAATCCAAATGTTCCTTTACGTTGATAATATTTTAGTCCTTTTCAACATAGAAATGCTTTCATATAAGTTCTAGGAATGGATACAAAGATTTTACACACATTGACATGGAGATATTTTTGACACAAAGGATGCCTGGAACCAACTCAGTGGCATTAAAATGTAAAATTATGACATGCCAACCCAATCAAGGCTCTTTGGTATTAAACACAAAACTATACTTGTTATTGTTCAATTGTTCAATTTTTAAGCTAGAGCGTCACTTGAAGGTTGTTGTGATCTGAATGGTTTAGTGGAAGTTTGACACACCTGAAATGAGAAATAGTCAGTTTGTCGCGACTTCCGCCGAAGTCGGTGCCTCTCCTTGTTCGGGCGGCGCTCGGCGCCGTCCCTCTCTTTTAGTCATATTGAGAACCAGATCTCCCCTTCTTTCCTTATCCACTCCCATTCTTTTTAAATCTGATTTCACCTGTTTTCTGGAACCCATCTAACTTGTGCCAACATGCCTCCCAGATGATTTCAACACAATGTATCACCTATCATGTCCTGTTGTTGTAGTGTTAAAAAAAACTGTTGGCCCAGATTACAATACACATGCTACTATATTAACAACGTTATCAGATCAAGACAGTACAATCACTATTAGATCACATTTAAGTGTCTACATTTGGTATTAAAATATGTCTCTTCAGATCATAATGCGTCCTTTATGTTTCTAGACAACACCAGGGTCGTATACGAACCAAGCGGAATTTGTCCAATAAGAAATGCGTGTTTTTCGTTTTCCGTTGTGAAACATTTTGCTAATGAATATGTCCCCGATTTGGTCCAATGTGGCCATGATCCATGCACCACATGTTCCTATCACATGTTGCATGTTTATGCAAGTTGTAAATGGGGGATTACCCAGCTAACAATTATAGGGAGAGAGAACATTTTTGTAATGTTCCCCTGATGTTTGAATGCCCAGTTTCCCGTTAGTCCTGGGAACATTCTAGTGCCGTGAAAAAGTATTTGCCCTAATTTTCTCAACTTTTGCATATTTTTGATGCTGAATGTTATCAGATCTTCAACCAAAACCTAATATTAGATAAAGGGAACCTCAGTGAACAAATAACACAACAATTACATACTTATTTTATTTATTTCATAAACAAAGTTATGCAACACCCAATGCCCCTGTGTGAACAAGTAATTGCCCCCTTATACTTAATAACTGGTTGTGCCACCTTTAACTACAATGACTCCAACCAAACACTTCCTGTAGTCGTCGATCAGTCTTTCTCATTGCTTTGGAGGAATTTTGGCCCACACTTCCATGCAGAACTGCTCAGCAACATTTATGGGATTTCAAGCATGAACTGCTCGTTTCAAGTCCTGCCACAACATCTCAGTTGGGATTAGGTCTGGACTTTGACTAGGCCATTCCAACACTTCAAATTATTTGTTGATTGTTAGGCATTTCACGTAGACTTGATTGTGTGTTTTCATTGTCTTGCTGCATGACCCAGCTGTGCTTCAGCTTTAGCTCACAGACGGATGGCTTGACATTCTCCTGTAAAATTATCTGATACAGAGCAGAATTCATGGTTCCTTCTATTAAGGTCAAGTCGTCCTGGTCCTGAGGCAGCAAGCATCCCCAAACCATCACACTACCACCACCATGCTTGACCGTTTGTATGAGGTTCTTCATGTGAAATGCTGTGTTTGGTTTTCGCCAGGCATAATGGGACCCATGTTGTGAAAAAAGTTATACTTTTGACTAATATGTCCATAGAACATTGTTCCAATAGTCTTGATGATCATCCAGGTGCTTCCAGGTGCTTTTTGGAAAATGTATTTTCATTTTTGGATGACATGGGCCCCATTAAGTAGTATGAAAACCCCTCCTAAGACCTATGCTTGTGTTAGCAGAAAGCACAAGCATTTCAAAATGACCCGTCTCCACACTCTCTTTGAGATCTTGCCTATCCAAAGCCTATCCACTAAATTTTCCCCTTGAGGCCAGAGGGAGCCAGACAAAAGAGAGGCATTCGATAAACACCAACTCTGAAAAACATTGGTATTGAATCCAATGCTGAATATTGGATTGACGTAGTCGAGTGGAAAACAGGCTGCATAATCTGTGTCATGACTTGCCCTCCTGGATGGAGATCAAAAGTGCCGGCTAATCAAAGGTTTCAAGACCCCCCTCTCCTGGGGGAGTTGGCCAGTTTTATGAAGGTCGTAAATACGTCCACTCCCTTGCAATGCAGTATTGAGGGGAAAGAACCCTTTTGTTACGAAGAGATTGTTCCCGCCAAAACACCAACATCCAAAAGTGGATAATGAAACACCAAGAATGTGGGAAAAGGTCAGGAGGGACTTAAAGAACAATCATGTCAGATAATTTGTGACCCGATTAAGGAAACTAGAAGTTTGTGGCAAGTCACGAATTTACAGCAGAGGTGTTTGAACATAAACTCATTTTAAATAAAATCTTATTTTTTGGGGCAGAAATGCCTTCTCGAATATGTTAACTTTCATGTGCCTTAATATCAAACTTGTATGCCATCTGTAAATACAAATAAAATGGATAAATTACAAGCAACCTTCCCGCTAGCCATGATTGGCTGAGATAATGAGTGGGCTGGATATGCTGAGAGATGCGTTTGGATTGGTCTACCATATAGCACGCGTCTGTCTATTGGTCAGTATGTTTAGGTAATCGTGCCGAACGCGGCTTTAAAAAATATATATATAAAACTGCATAAACCTAATGTCAATTTAAAGTGTACTGTTAGCTGGCTGGCTCGCTAGCTAACGGTTATGTGTATGCTTTCCACTTTCTGGAGGACCGAGTTTTGAAATTAGTGGAATTCGAGTATGATAGCTAAGGAGATGAAAAAAACACCAGTCTGGATTACATCATCAAAGAGACCCATCCAGCCATGATGTATACTGGTAAGATTTTCAGATATTACACGTTTCTAATTTTGTACTGTTAACTAGCTAACGTCGATAACTAACGTTATGTGTATGATCTTATTTTTCGTATCTCAGAAACATTTGCTTGACTAGTTATAGCCATAGAACCTGGTTGTTAGTGCAGGGCAGGAATGTCATGAGTTGTGATTATGGTTCATTGTTTAGCAAGCTAGCTAGCTACATGTCTTAACAAAAGACTCCACTCTAATTTTGACGAAGTATTTTCATTTCAAGTTAGTGTACTGTTAGCTAGCTAGCTAACGTTAGCTGTCTGGCTTGCTAACTAACGTTACGTCATGCATTGGGATTAATTGTTTACCTAGCTAGCAATCTAGCTAAGTTTCTTAACAAGAGACTCTCATAGTGTGCCAGAGCGCAGAATAACTGATGCATTTTTGAACGCTCAACACCCATTGAATATGTCCGGTGTCAGTAAACGTCGGCAACAAAGCGTAATTCAGTTGTTGCCAGCAGCACAGTTACAGTCACCAATGCTCTGGATAACATGAAAAAAGCCTAACCAGCTCTGCTAGGGTGAGTAAAATGGTCAGAGTGGGGTGTTCTCTCATTATGTGTCTGGTAGTAGCTAGCCAATGTTAGCCAGTTAGCTTGGGTGCTTGACTGTAGTTGTGAGGTCAGAGCATTCGAAACAACCCTACTTATTGGCCAGAGCGTACAGTGTGCGCACTGAATGCGAAACCACAGAGCGATAGGGCGAGTAATGTTCAGTGAGCTGTTCTCGCTCGCTCTCTCGTTTGGAAGTAGCTGGCAAGTTAGTACAGAATGGTTGGCTCAACCCTTGAAGAGATGGGTGGGGCTAAGGCTTAAGAGGGTGTGAATAATGTTGAATGGGTGTAGACAAAGAAGGGCTCTCCAATAGTAGTACCAAAACATTGAAAGACAATTTTCTCAAAAGTGAGTTTACAAGTTGATCAACTTTCAAAGCAGAATTACTTTCCCATTGTTTCCTCAAATGCAGTGTGTGATATACAACATTGTAGCTCTGAGTCTCTACTTTTATCCAATGTAAAAACACAATTTCAAATGTTGCTACATAAGTCAGAATCCAGGTGGTGAGTCACATTTTGTTTTGTGATATCATTAAAGACGTAATAACGGAAACATTAACTTTAAAAGCTTTCACAACGTATAGGTCAGAGTTGCATCCAAATGTTGTAAAACTTATATGACTAAATATGAAACTATTTGTGAGAAGATTAAATGTGATTTTGGCCTTCTAAATGAGAATTTGTTTTGATAGGAGACTTTTGCTAAGTCAGTAACCAAGCCCACGTAAGCACAGACATTGTGCCCACAGGGTGGAACGCCCCTTTTTCCAGAGTGCATAAGGGGACTGCTGGCAGAATTTACATTAGACCAGTATACGTGAGGCGCGAGCTGAATACGTTACAAATGGTTATATCTCTAAAGACCAAAACATGCCGGGTTTCTGCTGGTGTGTAGACATGTTCTAGCTGTAGCCTGAATAATCAACCATAGAGACCAGAAAGCGTGGAGCGGTGGCTACACGTGACAAATGGTTTAAAAACTACAAGACCAGAAAACTCTAGACAAGTGAAGGCGAAGAGCATACCAAACATTCTCAGTCTGCAGCTGGGTAATGTAATTTAGTCTAGGAAACTTGACTGAAGACAAGAGACAAAGCACAATTTCCTTTCACCACAATAGATATCTCTAAAGGATCTATTCTAACAAGCCTCTCTGAACACCGCGTGGTACACCTCTGGAGGATTCATTCTAACAGACACTCCGAGATCAAGAAGCTACAACTACAAAGGACATGGTGACCTCTGGTGGACAACCAGAGACTTTAGGTCGACTGACTCCCCATAAGATGGACCGGGAGATTTCAACAGAGACGACAAAGACATGCAAGCGTAAAAGATTGGGGTCACATAGACATTTCCTTGTTTTTGAAAGAAAAGCTTTTTTTGTCCATTTGAAATAACATCAAATTTATCAGAAATACAGTGTAGACATTGTTAATATTGTAAATGACTATTGTAGCTGGAAACGGCAGATTTTTTTTTTGTTGTTGCATGGAATATCTACATAGGCATACAGAGGCCCATTATCAGCAACCATCACTCCTGTGTTCCAATGGCACGTTGTGTTGTGTTAGCTAATCCAAGTTAATAATTTTAAAAGGTTAATTGATTATTAGAAAACCCTTTTGCAATTATGTTAGCACAGCTGAAAACTGTTGTGGTGATTTAAAGAAGCAATAAAACTGTCCTTCTTTAGACTAGTTGAGTATCTGGAGCATCAGCATTTGTGGGTTCGATTACAGGCTCAAAATGGCTAAAAACAAAAACTTTATTCTGGAACTTGTCAGTTTATTCTTGTTCTGAGAAATGAAGGCTATTCCATGCGAGAACTTGCCAAGAAACTGAAGATCTCGTACAACGCTGTGTGCTACTATCTTCACAGAACAGTGCAAACTGGCGCTCTAACCAGAATATGAGGAGTGGGAGGCCCCGGTGCACAGCTGAGCAAGAGGACAAGGCAATTAGAGTGTCTAGTTTGAGAAACAGATGCCTCACAAGTTCTCAACTGGCAACTTCATTAAATAGTACCCGCAAAACACCAGTATCAACGTCAACAGTGAAGAGGCGACTTCCTCTGTCCATTTGTCTGTGTTCTTTTGCCCATTGTCTGTGTTCTTTTGCCAACATTTTTTTAGCTTTCGGCAGATCTATTCTATGAGCTTCTGTGGCCTAACACTTCATGGCTGAGCCATTGTTGCTACTAGACATTTCCACATCACTTCAATAACAGCACTTAGAGTTGACCGGGGCAGCTCTAACAGGGCAGAAATTTGACGAACTGACTTGTTGGAAAGGTGGCATCCAATGACGGTGCCACGTTGAAAGTCACTGAGCTCTTCAGTACGGGCCATTCTACTGCCAATGTTTGTCTATGGAGATTGTATGGCTGTGTGCTTGATTTTATATACAATAAAGTTGAAGCTCTCAGGGCGAGGATCTCCTTCCAGAGAGACATCATGGCTCTCTCTGGATATACTGTCCCCATCCATACATCCAGCTGGGTTCTCAGTACATTGTGCAGACAGGAATAAAGAACTCTATAGAAAGAAGAAAGTCAGTGGTGTATGTTTCATGAGTAACTACTCAAGATACTTCTCTCTGGTTATAGTCACAGCCGTGTAAATTCCCCCTCAAGCCGATACCACGACGGCCCTCAAGGAACTACACTGGACTTTGTGCAAACTGGAAACCACATATGTGACCAACCGGCTCGATTCGTTCATATGTAGCAGAATTTGAAATTGTATTTTTCACATTGGATAAAAGTAGACTCAGAGCTAGAAAAGGGTATATCATACACTACATTTGAGGAACAATGGGAAAGTAATTCTGCTTTGAAAGTTGATAAACTTGTAACCTCACTTTTGAGAAAATTCCCTTTGAATGTTTTGGTACACCCACTGGAGAGCTCTTCTTTGTATACGCCCATTCAGCATCGTTCACACCGTCTTAATTTATAGCCCAGCCCGTAAACTCAGAGCGTTGTCAGTTTGTCCATTCATAAATTCTGAGCGTTTCGATCTCAGGAGCGTTCAGAGCGCACACTGGACGCTCTGGCCGAGGAGTAGGGTTGATCCGAGCGTTCTGTCCGAACAGCAGTCAAGCACCCAAGCTAACTGGCTAACGTTGGCTAGCTTGCTAGCTACTTCAGACACAAATGAGAAAACAGCTCACTCTGACCATTTTTTACTCACCCTAGCAGAGCTGGTTAGGTTGTTTTTATGTTATGCAGAGCGTTGGTGACTGCAACTGTGCTGCTGGCAACAATTTAATTACGCTTTTTTGCCAACGTTTACTGACACTGCTTCATATTCAATGGATCTTGAGCATTTGGAAATTCATCAGTTATTCTGCGCTTTGGCACACTCAGACGAGAGTGCTCTGAAGTCGGAGTAGATAGCCAGAGCGAATTTACCAGCTACGTCTATCAGTTGTCGCAGTAACAACATGAACATTCTATTGAAATGGTTACTTGCATAGTGGAGTATTTTGTTAAGACATGTTAGCTAAACAATTAACCATACTCCCAACTCATTCCATTACTACCCTGTCAGGACCCGGTGCGAGAAACAGTCACTAAATAATTGGCAGAACCCAGAAGATGAGGCAGACACAGCAGTACTAGAGATGGTGGTTTAATAAAAAATAGATATCTTCCAAAATACAAAGAAAATCCACAAAGTGGTAAAAACAGCAAGGGAAAAAACAAACCTCAAAAGACCAATCCAAAAATACACGAGAACAAAACCAGAGAACCTCTGGAAAATCCATCAAGAGAAAAATGATCACAAAGGCTGGGGCTGGGTGCTAACATACAAACACTGAGCAAGGAACTGAGGAACACACAGGGTTTAAATACTAACAAGGGAATGACTTACAGGTGCAAACAATAATTAGGGCAAGAAAAAACAAAAGGTACAAAAAAGGTGCAAGGGGGACATCTAGTGAACAAAACCTGAACAGTCCTGGCCAAAACCTGACATACCCTGCATAAATCTGTAGGTAGCTAACCAACCAGGTTCAGTATTAGCTAGCTTACATTAGGCTATAACTAGCAAAGCAAATGGCTCTGAGATACGAATAATATTACTACACAGATCACACATGTAATGTTAGCTAGCGAGCCAGCCAGCTAACAGTACACAAACTGAAAACAACTTTCTGACAACATTAGAAACGTGTAATATCAGAAAATGTAATTAGTCTAGCTATCTTCTCCCTCTCTCTAACGGAAGCCACGGTTGCCCTTAGTTTGAGGATGTAATCCGGATATAGGTGTTTTCTCCATCTCCTGAGCTATCATACTCTAATTCCACTGATTTCAAAACTCGATCTCTTGGCATGTCCAGCCCACTCATTATCTCAGCCAATCATGGCTAACGGGAAGGTTGCTGACTTTTTCCGTGGCTAGACCAACTAGGCTCGGAATTTAAATGTTTTATTCATATTTACAGATGGCATACAAGTGTGTTAGTAAGTCACATGAAAGTTAATATGTTCCAGAAGGCATTTCTGCCAAAAAATGCATTTTGATAAAAAAAAAGTGAATGGCTCTCCTGTGAAGTTTTGACTCACGACATATGCCTAGTTTCCTGAAATGAGTTTCATATCCTGAGGCCTCATTTATTGTAGCTGGGGATTTTAACAAAGCAAATTTGAGGAAAACGCTACCGAAGTTATATCAACACATTGCCTCTAGTACTCGCACATCAAAAACTCTTGATCATTGTTACTCCCCCTTCCGGGATGGCTAAAGGGCCCTTCCGCGACGTCCCTTTGGCAAATCGGATCACAACTCCATCCTGCTCCTTCCTTCCTACAGGCAGAAACTCAAACAGGAAGTACCTGTTTTAAGGTCTATTCAATGCTGGTCTGACCAATCAGAATTCATGCTTCAAGATTGTTTTGATCACGTGGACTGGGCTATGTTCCGGGTTGCCTCAGAATAACATTGACGTATACACTGACACGGTGACTGAGTTCATCGGGAAGTGTATAGGGGGTGTTGTTCCCACTGTGACTATTAAAACGTATCCAAACCAAAAACCGTGGATAGATGGCAAAGGGAAAACAAGCCACGTCGCGGGCAGCGACGTCTTGCTCCCAGACAAGTTAAACACCTTCACCCGCTTTGAGGATAACACAGTGCCACCGACTCGGCCTTCTCCCAAGGACCATGGGCTCTCGTTCTCCATGGCCGAAGTGAGTAAGACATTTAACCCTCGCAACGCTGTCAGCCCAGACAACATCCCTAGCTGCATTCTCAGAGCATCCGCAGACCACCTGGTTGAAGTGTTTACGGACATATTCAATCTCTCCCTATCCCAGTGTGCTGTCCCCACTTGCATCAAGATGTCCACCATTGTTCTTCTACGCAAGAAAGCAAAAGTAACTGAACTAAATGACTATTGCCCTGTAGCACTCACTTCTGTCATCATTAACCTGTTATGGCTGCAGCCCGACGTCAGCCCGACGCCGGTACACCTATGACAACATCCAGCTCAAGTGCAGGGCGCGAAATTCAAAATCTATTTTTTTAAAATATTTAACTTTCACACATTAACAAGTCCAATACAGCATTTGAAAGATAAACATCTTGTCAATCCAGCCAACATGTCCAATTTTTTTTATGTTTTACAGAGAAAACACCACATATATTTATGTTAGCTCACCACCAAATAAAAAAGGAGGACAGACATTTTTCACAGCACAAGTAGGATGCAAGTAGCATGCACAAGCCAACCTAACTAACCTAGAACCAACCTAAATAACCTAGAAAAAACTACCTCAGATGACAGTCCTATAACATGTTACACAATAAATCTATGTTTTGTTCAAAAAATGTGCATATTTTAGCTATAAATCAGTTTTACATTACTGCTACCATCATAGCTACAGTCAGAAATCGCACGGGAGTAGCCAGAGAAAATAAAGACACCAACGTCAACTACTAATTACACATCATAAAACATTTCAGAGAAATATATGGTGGATAGCTAATGAAAGAGAAAGATCTTGTGAATAGCGCCAATATTTCCGATTTTTGAAGTGTTTTACAGCGAAAACACAATATATCGTCATATTAGCTTACTACAATAGCTAACATCACAACAGCATTGACTCAAGGCAAACGGTAGCATAGCACAGTTCGACAGATATATGAAAAAGCATCCCAAATTGGGTCCTTATCTTTGTTGATCTTCCATCAGAACGAACAATTTCCCTCTTGAATTAGCAAGCACACTGGCAGTGCGACGCTAACCTCTCCATCTTGAAAAAATGATTGCGTCGCATCACGTCTAAAGTCCAGAATACATTTCAATAATATAATTAAACTATATTGAAATAACATACTTTAGGATGATATTGTGACATGTATCAAATAAAATCGAAGCCAGAGATCATATTCACCTTTACAGAGTGTTTTCCAGGAGCCGAGTCCAGGTCCTACTTCGCGCCCAGAAAGAAAAATAAACTGCGCAACACTCACTCCAAGAGGTTGTGTTCAAATCCAGGAAGAGATAATCAAGTGATTTCTTCTCTCACTTCCGCATGACACCCAGAGGAAGGCGTATGACGTGTTTCTACAGTCCTAAGTGACATGCCCTTTTATAGACAAGGGCTTGAAGAGCGACATCGATTTTGGAAATCTCACTTCCGGATAGGAAATGGGCTGTAAAAATAGTTCTGTTCCACTTAGAGAAATAATTAAAACGGTTTTAGAAACTAGAGACTGTTTTCTATCCAATAGTAATAATAATATGCATATTGTAAGAGCAAAAATTGATTAAGAGGCCGTTTGAAAATTTGCACATATTTTCCAGTTTTTCAATACGCCCCCTGCAGCCATAACAAGTTTTAAGTGCATTGAGAGACTAGTTATTAAGGATCATATCACCTCCACCTTACATGAAACCCTAAACCCACTTCAATTTGCATACCGCTCCAATAGATTCGTAGACAATGCAATTTCCATCGCACTGCACCCTGAGTCTGAACCCCGCCCTGTGCAGCTGGGTCCTGGACTTCCTGACGAGCTGCCCCCAGGTGGTGAAGATAGGAAACAACACCTCCACTATGTTGATCTTCAACAAAGTGGCCCCACAAGGGTGCATGCTCAGCCTCCTCCTGTACTCCCTGTTCACCTATGACTGCATGGCCACTCACGCCTCCAACTCAATCATGAAATTTGCAGACGACATAACAGTAGTAGGCCTGATTACCAACAATGACGAGACAGCCTACAGGGAGGATGTAAGGGCCCTGGCAGAGTGGTGCCAGGAAAATAACCTCTCCCTCAACGTCAACAAAACCAAGGAGCTTATCATGGACTTCATGAGAAGTCCAGAGGGAGTAAGTCCCTATCCACATCGACGGGACCGCAGTGTAAAAGGTGAAAAGTTCCTCAAAGTACGCAGCAATGACAATCTGAAATTGTTCACCCACACAGACAGTGTGGTGAAGAAGGCGCAACAACCTCAGGAGGCTGAAGATTTCGGCTTGGCCCCTAAGACCCTCACAAACTTTTACAGATGCACAATTGAGAGCATCCTGTCGGGCTGTGTCACTGCCTGGTACAGCAACTGCACCACCCGCAACCGCAGGGCTCTTCAGAGGGTGGTGTGGTCTGCCCAACGCATCACCGGGGGCACACTGCCTGTCCTCCAGGACACCTACATCACCCGATGTCACAGGAAGGCCAAAAAGATCATCCCGAGCCACGGCCTGTTCACCCCACTATCATCCAGAAGGCGAGGTCAGTACAGGTGCATCAAAGCTGGGACAGAGAGACTGAAAAACAGCTTCTATCTCAAGGCCATCAGACTGTTAAACAGCCACCACTAACATTTAGTGGCTGCTGCCAACATACTGACAGTAGCCGTCTACCACCCGGTTAATCAACTCTGCACCTAAGAGGTTGCTTCCCTATGTACATAGACATGGAATTACTGGTTACTTTAATAATGTAACATAAGTCACTTTAATAATGTTTACATACTGCTTTACTCATTTCATATGTATATACTGTATTCTACTGTATTTTAGTCAATGTCATTCCGACATTGCTCATCCTGATATTTATATATATCTTAATTCCATTCTTTTACTTTTAGATGTGTGTGTATTGTTGTGAATTGTTAGATACTACTGCACTGTTGGAGCTAGGAACACAAGCGTTTTTCTACACCTGCAATAACATCCGCTAAATATGTGTATGTGACCAATACAATTCAGATTTTTAAGCTTGAGCAAATACAATTCACACCAAGGGGCTTGGTTGACAAGATTCATACAAAGTGGCAACATTTTGTTTCTCGGGGGGGGGGGGGGGGGTTGGGTTGTGAGCACATCTTGCCTTACTACTCTGAATACATTGCACAAGCAGGATGTTTTTTTTGTTCTGTCTTGGTTCCAGAGAATGTCCAATTTTCATAAGCAAATAAAAATGTTCCTCTTTCCACTGAATCAGAAAGGTGTGTCAATGAATGCTTTTCATTGTCCCTACGAGACAACAAACCATATAAAAGAGCCATGACATCTGAGGTGCTGAGTACAGTGGAACTACGATTTCTCATTGCTGAATTACTGCATCTTATCGGGGTAAGAAAGCTATATGAACCTATATATTCATAACGTTCTTTATTATTTGACGTGTAATAGATGGATTCCATGGCCTTTTCTCATTTGACTTTGCTGTTGAATATAACGTTTCACATTGTCAAAAGGAACCTGCGAGTAAGCATTTCGTTAGACGTGTATACCATGCGTATCCCGTACATACGACTTTAAAACTTAAAACTTTATATTGCAATAAGTGATGACTCTAATTTCGAACTTGTACCTAATATTTGTGGATCTTTGTATAAAGTATACTGTACTGATTGTCATCCATATGGTTTTAGAAAACAAAAAATACCAAGATAACAATCCTTTTGGATCATTGTGTGGCCTTAATCTGACACAATAGCTAAACAAAATGATTAATCATCAGTCTCTCAATTAAATATACCATTTATTTTATACAACGTGTGGTTCTAATCCTGGATGCTCATTTGTTAAAACCGCATTCCAGCTGGTGTCTATTCCACAAGTCACCAGCTAAATCTGATGTTGAAATGTTGAAATGTTGAAATTTACTCTGTTCCATCTGACTGCGCAATCCACTGTCTCATCAGCTCAGCCAGGCAATGTATATACTAGATCTACACTGTAAAAAGCATCTAGACATTATGTCCCATTTCTTTTAGACTAACATTTTGGTTTTTAACAGCGGAGATTTGTAATAACCTTGCTGTCTGTCTCTCTGAATTTCACTGTTGCAAATATCGATCTCCAGCTGTCCTATGGTAATGAATGTGTCGGGACAAGACAGACAGGCTGGCAGCATTTCTCAGCCAGTCGAAATCATGAATCAGCATATATACAAAGAAATCAATAGATTTTCCAGCTTCAGTTTGAAGTGATTGTGTTAGCTGTGTAGTTGGCAGTCTCTTAAGAACAGTGGCCTGGCGAAAGAGCAAATGTTCTATGCCAGGTGAAATGGCACATATTTAGCTGATTGTTATGGATGTATAAAAAATACATCACTAGAAAACAGCTTGAACAAATGTATATGAAGCTACTTTGTTGTTACTCTGGCTGCACTGTTTGACGTGACTGTGTTAGCCAAAGTTGGCTAGCTAGCAAGCAAGGGATAAGAACGTTGCCAGAAAGCAATTTACCTGTCTAACATCAGCGCTCAGATGGGAGGGGTGGAAATATTTGATGTGTCCTTAAAAATAGGGTTGTGGATCAGCAGGGTGGAGTTGTTGTTACCTACCCTCACCATCTGGGGTCGGCCCGTCAGGAAGTCCAGGACCCAGTCTGCACAGGGCGGGGTCGAGACCCAGGGTCTCGAGCTTAATGACGAGTTTGGAGGGTACTATGGTGTAAAATTCTGAGCTGTAGTCGATGAACAGCATTCTTACATAGGTATTCCTCTTGTCCAGATGGGTTAGGGCAGTGTGCAGTGTGATTGCGAATGAGTCGTCTGTGGACCAGTTGGGGCGGTAAGCAAATTGGAGTGGGTCTAGGGTGTAAGGTAGGGTGGAGGTGATATGGTCCTTGACTAGTCTTTCAAAGCACTTCATGATGACGGAAGTGAGGGCTACGGGGCGATAGTCATTTAGCTCAGTTACCTTCGCTTTCTTGGGAACAGGAACAATGGTGGCCCTCTTGAAGCATGTGGGGACAGCAGACTGGGATAAGGTTTGATTGAATATGTCCGTAAACACATTTCTAGCTGCCACGCCAATATGTTTCAGACTCAAGAGCACAAAATGAAGATGTGGAGCAATCACTAATAACGTTACTGCTTACAATTGACTACAACCACACAGACAAACGTTGAATAAAATCAATCACCATGCTTACCTTGACCAAAATTCTCGAGGTACTGTCTTCTCCGCACCAGTGTTCTTTCTGGAAGATTTTTCTCTCGTGCTGTTTGATTCGTTCCTCTTTACTCGTCATGAATTAACTTCATTGGTTCACAGTCCCCCTACATGATTCAAACTAGTACTGTAGATCTGATTTTGCTTCATGTCGCATTGATTGCAAGCAATGAAATCGCATTGAGAGGAGAAACAAAACATGTTTGAGTAAATCACACATGTTTTCATAAATCTGACAGCCCACCTTGTCCCGTTTTTTCAGTGTAGTGACTGGGTGTATTGACACAGTGTAATTAATAACATCACCATGCTCAAAGGGATATTCAATGTCAGCTTTTTTTACCCATCTACCAATAGGTGCACTTCTTTGCGAGGCATTGAAAAACCTCCCTGGTCTTTGTGGTTATATCTGGGTTTGAAATTCACTGCTCGACTGAGTGACCTTACAGATAATTGTATATGTGGGGTACAGAGATGAGGTCGTCACTCAAAAATCAGGTTAAATAGTATTATTACACACACACAGTGAGTCCATGTCACTTATAATGTGACTTGTTAAGCACATTTTTACTCCTGAACTTGTTTAGGCTTGCCCTAAAAAATGGGTTGAATATAATGTTGAGTCAAGACATTTCAGATTTGAAATTTTAATTAATTTGTAATAATTTCTAAAATATAATTTCACTTTGACATTTTGGGGTATTGTGTGTAGGCCAGTGACACAATCTCAATTTAATCCATTTCAAATTCAGGCTGTAACACAACAAAACGTGGAAAAAGTTGTATGGTACATCTTCATCTTTACTGTGGCAAATATTTGGTTGCAGTTGATCGTCTTATGTTGGTTCTAGTTAAGTTGTAATGCTGTATGTCTAATATGTTGCCTTGCTGTGTGTGTAGAATTATTTGTCTTACAGAATCATCATGGTGAAGTACACAGTGAAAGTGTCTACTGGAGAAATGCTGCTTGCCGGCACACTGAACAGTGTCTACGTTAAACTGGTCGGCACAAAGGGAGAGAGTGAACGCATGTACATCCCTAAAACCGCCAGCCAAGGATCGGTAAGTTCTCCAAAAAGTTGTATTATACCACAATCCATCTGGGTGTTGCGAATGCCAAATGAAATGTCCATTCTGGGATTCGAAAAATAACAAAACAAACAGGCTCAACTTAGTCAGCGTTTAGAGAACGTTGTTTGTTTGCTGGGATCATTCTAACACGTCATCTATCTCTCTGTAGGTGATTGAGCACGATGTGTCCTGTCCTTCCTCCCTGGGCCCTCTGGAGTTTGTGGTGCTGGACACAGAGCCGTACGCCCTGCTCGCCTACATCAACGATGTCTGGTTCTGCTCTAAAGTAGTGGTGACCACACCAGAAGGAGACAAGGCCAACTTCCCCTGTTACCGCTGGATCTCAGGCTATGAGCGTCTGGTGTTCAGAGAGGCCACTGGTCAGTATGTTGGTATACAGTATAGATCATTGTGTAGGTTAAGTTTTGGGTAGAACTGCTGTGCCTATGACACAGCTATAGGTGAGTTAGCTGAATGTCATTTGAAGTTTAAAATCTAATTACGTTTGTCACGTGCCGAATACAACAGGTGTAGACCTTATCATGAAATGCTTACTTACAAGTCCTTAACCAACAAAGCAGAGTTTTTTAAAAGTAAATATTTGCTAAATAAACTATAGTAACAAAATAAAATAGCAATAACAAGGCTATATACAGTGCCTTGCAAAAGTATTCATCCCCCTTGGCGTTTTTCCTATTTTGTTGCATTACAACCTGTAATTTAAATGGGTTTTTATTTGGATTTCATGTAATGGACATACACAAAATAGTCCAAATTGGTGAAGTGAAATGAAAAAGCTGACGTTTCAAAAAATTTGAAAAAATAAAAACGGATAAATGAAGACCAAAGAGCTCTCCAAACACCAAAGAGCTCTCCAAACACCAAAGAGCTCACCAAACACCAAAGAGCTCACCAAACACCAAAGAGCTCTCCAAACACCAAAGAGCTCTCCAAACACCAAAGAGCTCTCCAAACACCAAAGAGCTCTCCAAACAACAAGTCAGGGACAAAGTTGTGGAGAAGTACAGATCAGGGTTCTGTTATAATTTTTTAAATCAGAAATGTCAAACATCCCACGGAGCACCATTTAAATCCATTAATAAAAAATGGAAAGAATATGGCACCACAACAAACCTGCCAAGAGGGCCACCCACCAAAACTCGCAGACCAAGCAAGGAGGGCATTAATCAAAGAGACCAAACATAACCCTGAAGGAGCTGCAAAGCTCCACAGCAGAGATTGCGGTATCTGTCCATGGGACCACTTTAAGCAGTACACTCCACAGAGCTGGGCTTTACAGAAGAGTGGCCAGAAAAAAAGCCATTGCTTAAAGAAAAAAATAAGCGAACACCACAAGCATGTGGGAGACTCCCCAAACATATGGAAGAAGGTACTGTGGTCAGATGAGACAAAAATTTTGCTTTTTGGCCATCAAGGAAAACGCTATGTCTGGCGCAAACCCGCACCTCTCATCACTCCGAGAACACTATCCCCGCAGTGAAGCATGGTGGGGGCAGCATCGTGCTGTGGGGATGTTTTTCATCGGCAGGGACTGGGAAACTGGTCAGAATTTAAGGAATGATGGATGGCGCTAAATACAGGGAAATTCTTGAGGGAAACCGGTTTCAGTCTTCCAGAGATTTGAGACTGGGACGGAGGTTCACCTTCCAGCAGGACAATGACCCTAAGCATACTGCTAAAGCAACACCCGAGTGGCTTAAGAGGAAACATTTAAATGTCTTGGAATGGCCTAGTCAAAGCCCAGACCTCAATCTGTGGTATGACTTAAAGATTGCTGTACACCAGCAGAACCCATCCAACTTGAAGGCGCTGGAGCCGTTTGCCTTGAAGAATGGGCAAAAATCCCAATGGCTAGATGTGCCAAGCTTATAGAGACATACCCCAAGAGACTTGCAGCTAATTGCTGCAAAAGGTGGCTCTGCAAAGTATTGACTTTGGGGGGTGAATAGTTCTGCACGCTCAAGTTTTCAGTTTTTTTGTCTTATTTCTTGTTTTTCACAATAAAAAATATTTTGCATCTTCAAAGTGGTAGGCATGTTGTGTAAATCAAATGAATACTTTCAAAAGCCACTGTACAAAGGGTACCGGTACCGAGTCAATGTGCAGGGGTACAGGTTAGTCGAGGTAATTGAAGTACTACAGTTGAAGTCGGAAGTTTACATACACATTAGCCAAATACATTTAAACTCAGTTTTTCACAATTCCTGACATTTAATCCTAGTAAATATTCCCTGTCTTAGGTCAGTTAGGATCACCACTTTATTTTAAGAATGTGAAATGTCAGAATAATAGTAGAGAGAATTATTTATTTCAGCTTTGTATATCTTTCAACACATTCCCAGTGGGCCAGAAGTTTACATACACTCAATTAGTATTTGGTAGCATTGCCTTTAAATTGTTTAACTTGGGTCAAATGTTTCGGTTAGCCTTCCACAAGCTTCCAACAATAAGTTGAGTGAATTTTGGCCCATTCCTTCTGACAGAGCTGGTGTAACCAAGTCAGGTTTCTTGGTCTCCTTCCTCACACATGCTTTTTCAGTTCTGCCCACAACTTTTCTATGGGATTGAGGTCAGGGATTTGTGATGGCCACTCCAATATCTTAACTTGTTGTCTGTCCTTAAGCCATTTTGCCACAACTTTGGAAGTATGCTTGGGGTCATTGTCCATTTGGAAGACCCATTTGCGACCAAGCTTTAACTTCCTGACTGATGTCTTGAGATTTTGCTTCAATATATCCACATAATTTTCCTCCCTCGTGATGCCATCTATTTTGTGAAGTGCACCAGTCCCTCCTGCAGCAAAGCACCCCCACGACATGATGCTGCCACCCCCGTGCTTCACGGTTGGGATGGTGTTCTTCTGCTTGCAAGCCTCACCCTTTTTCCTCCAAACATAACGATAGTCATTATGGCCAAACAGTTCTATTTTTGTTTCATCAGACCAGAGGACATTTCTCCAAAAAGTACGATCTTTGTCCCCATGTGCAGTTGCAAACCGTAGTCTGGCTTTTTTTATGGTGGTTCTGGAGCAGTGGCTTCTTCCTTGCTGAGCGGCCTTTCAAGTTATGTCGAAATAGGACTCGTTTTACTGTGGATATATATACTTTTGTACCTGTTTGGTCCTTTGCTGTTGCTCTGGGATTGGTTTGCACTTTTCGCACCAAAGTACATTCATCTCTAGGAGACAGAACACGTCTCCTTCCTGAGCGGTATGACAGCTGCGTGGTCCCATACATATTGTGTCTTCCCTGTAAAACATTTTAAAAATCAGAAATGATGGCTGGATTCACAAGATGTGTATCTTTCATTTGGTGTCTTGGACTTGTGATTTCATGAACATTTTATTATATGATATCCCTGTGGCTTTAGGCTAGGCTATGCTAGTCAGCTTTTTTGATGGGGGGGATCCCGGATCCGGGTTTTTAAGTGAAATAATCTATCTATAAACAGTTGTTGGCTAAATGACTTGTGTCATGCACAAAGTAGATGTCGTAACCGACTTGCCAAAACTATAGTTTGTTTGCAAGAAATTTGTGGAGTGGTTGAAAATCGAGTTTTAATGACTCCAACCTAAGTGTATGTAAACTTCCGACTTCAACTGTATGTACATGAAGGGTAGGTGTAAAGTGCATAGATAATGACCAGAGAATATCAGCAGCGTATGTGAATGTATTAATAGGAATAAAGAGGGGTTCATTGCAAATAGTCTGGGTAGTCATAGTTTATTTTGAAGTGTGTGTAACGGTGGTCCTCCTCCTCTTCAACCAAAAAGGAGGAGTATTGAGGGAACCAAGGCGCAGCGGGTTGTGAACACATAATATTTAATTAAAGACAAGACGAAAACACGAACTTCACTATAAACTAACAAAACAACAAACGGAGTAGACAGACCTGAACGACGAACTTACATTAAACACGAGAACGCACGAACAGGGAAAATAGCCTACACATAAAATGACGATGTACAACACAAACCGAACAGTCCCGTATGGTGCGACAAACACTGACACAGGAGACAACCACCCACAACGAACACTGTGAAACAACCTACCTAAATATGACTCTCAATTAGAGGAACGCCAAACACCTGCCTCTAATTGAGAGCCATACCAGGCAACCCTTAAACCAACATAGAAACAGACAACATAGAATGCCCACCCAAACTCACGTCCTGACCAACTAACACATACAACAAACTAACAGAAATAGGTCAGGAACGTGACAGTGTGTATGAAAGGGTCCATATTTATGGAATAATGGTCGATATACACTACCATTCAAAAGCTTGGGGTCACTCAGAAATGTCCTTGTTTTTGAAAGAAAAGAAAAACAATTGTGCATTGCAATAACATCAAATTGATCAGAAATACAGTGTAGACATTATTAATGTTGTAAATGACTATTGTAGCTGGAAACGGCTGATTTTTAATGGAGTACCTACATAGGCATACAGAGGCCCATTATCAGCAACCAACACTGCTGTGTTCCAATGACACGTTGCGTTAGCTAATCCAATTTTACAATTTTAAAAGGCTAATTGATCATTAGAAAACCCTTTTTCAATTATGTTAGCACAGCTGAAAACTGTAATTCTGATTAAAGAAGCAATAAAACTGGCCTTCTTTAGACTAGTTGGGTATCTGGAGCATCAGCATTTGTGGGTTCGATTACAGGCTCAAAATGCCCAGAAACAAAGACTTTCTACCTAAACATGGAGCTATTCCATGCGAGAAAATGCCAAGAAACTGAAGATCTCGTACAAAGCTGTGAACTACTCCCTTCACAGAACAGCGCAAACTGGCTCTAACCAAAATAGAAAGAATGGGAGGCCTCAGTGCACAACTGAGCAAGAGGACAAGTACATTAGAGTGTCTAGTTTGAGAAACAGACGCCTCGAAAAGAAAAGCCATTTCTCCGACTGGCCAATAAAAAGAAAATATTAAGATGGGCAACAGAACACAGGCAATGGACAGAGGAAGATTGGAAAAAAGTGTTATGGACAGACAAATCTAAGTTTGAGGTGTTCGGAACACAAAGAAGAACATTCGTGAGATGCAGAGAAAATGCTGGAGGAGTGCTTTACGCCATCTGTCAAGCATCATGGAGGCAATGTGATTGTCTAGGGGTGCTTTGGTGGCGGTAAAGTGGGAGATTTGTACAGTGTAAAAGGGATCTTTAAGAAGGAAGGCTATCACTCCATTTTGCAACGCCAGGCCATATCCTGTGGACGGTGCTTAATTGGATCCAATTTCCTCCTACAACAGGACAATGACCCAAAGCAAAGCTCCAAACTATGCAATAACTATTTAGGGAAGAAGCAGTCAGCTGGTATTCTGTCTATAATGGAGTGGCCAGCACAGTCACCGGACCTCACCCTATTGAGCTGTTGTGGGAGCAGCTTAACCGTATGGTACCTAAGAAGTGCCCATCAAGCCAATCCAACTTGTGGGAGGTACTTCAGGAAGCATGGGGTGAAATCTCTTCAGATAACCTCAACAAATTGACTAGAATGCCAAAGGTCTGCAAGGCTGTAATTGCTGCAAATGGAGGATTCTTTGAAAAGCAAAGTTTGAAGGACTATTATTATTTCAATAAAAAAATCATTATTTATAACCTTGTCAACGTCTTGACTATATTTCCTATTCATTTTGCAACTAATTCCATGTATGTTTTCATGGAAAACAAGGACATTTCTAAGTGACCCCAAACTTTTGAACAGTAGTGTATACAGTGGATTTCTTAAGATGTTGGCCAATCCATAAAAACATGAAAATAATCAACATTTCTGGTCTTTTGTATATAAGGTAAGCTAATATTCAATGAGACCTGCCCAGAGGCCATAGAGGAGAGAAAGAAGGAGCTGCAGAGTCGCCATGAGGTGTACCGGTGAGCTTTGTGGAAACATTACTAATTTGTAAAGATACGGTAACAACTTTAAACATCCAAATAAAAACATAACTCTTACACGCAGATAAATTGATGTGCGATCGTAATAAAAGTTCCAGGTGGCCTAGCGGATCCCTGAGCTGACTAGTTGAAAAATCTGTTGATATGCCCTTGAGCAAGGCACTTAACCCTAATTGCTCTGGATAAGTGTGTCTGCTTAACGACATCATTTTTATATAAGCCCCCTCCCTTGAATGTTTTAGGCCTGGGTTCAAATACTATTGTAAATCTTTCAAATACTTTGAGCATTTAGTTTAGCCTGCCTGGAGTAGTAGGTGGGCGGGGTTTACACTTAAAATAATTAACCCAGGTCTGGTATGGTAGTGTGTAATAGTGAATGACAGGCTGTGTATCACGTCTTGATTTACCATGTCTATTCCCTTCAGCTGGAGTATATATGCAGAGGGTCTACCCCAAATAATGAAAGTTGCCAGCGCTTCTGATCTCCCTGCTGAGGTCCGCTTCTCTTTCACCAAGGACTTGGAGTTCAGCTTCACAGCAGCCAAAGCGTAAGTTAGAGCACTGGTTCTCAACCTTCTTTTTCTTACTGTACCCCAATCACATTTAGCTCTGTGTGGAGTACACCTGAAGTACCCCCTTTGTGTGAATTTCACCTTTAGGCCTATTTTCTTATGGGTCTTCCCAAGTACAGGCCAAGAACCCCCAGGGGTACATGGACCCCAGGTTGAGAACCATGAGGCAACACCAGGAAATGTATTCGATCTGTCATAATCTATGTTCGCATGTCCCCAACCTACCTGTGAAAGTGTTGGTCCCATGTTTCATGAGCTGAAATAAAAGATTCCAGAAATGTTCCATATGCCCAAAAAAGCTTATTTCTCTCAGATTTTGTGCAGAAATTTGTTTACATCCCTGTTAGTGAGCATTTCTGTTTTGCCAAGATAATCCATCCACCTGATAGTTGTGGCATATCAAGAAGCTGATTAAACAGCATGATCATCACACAGGTGCACCTTGTGCTTGGGATAATAAAAGGCCACTCTAAAATGTGCAGTTTTGTCACAAAACACAATGCCACAGATGTCTGAAGTTTTGAGGGAGCGTGCAATTGGCATGCTGACTGCAAGAATGTCCACCAGAGCTGTTGCCAGAGAATTTAATGTTAATTTCTCTACCATAAGCCGCCTCCAACGTCATTTTAGTTGGGGTTATGGTATGAGCAGGCATAAGCTTCGAACAACAAACACAATTGCATTTTATCGATGCCAATTTGAATGCAGTGACGAGAGCCTGAGTCCCATTGTCATGCCATTTATCCGCCGCCATCACCTCATTTTTCAGCATGATAATGCATAGCCCCATGTCGCAAGGATTTGTACACAATTCCAGGAATCTGAAAATGTCCCAGTTCCTCCATGGCCTGCATACTCACCAGACATGTCACCCATTGAACATGTTTGGGATGCTCTGGATCGACATGTACAACAACGTGTTCCAGTTCTCGCAAATATCCAATAATAGGGAGACCTATTCTTCTCTTTTGAACTATTAGTTTAATAAACACCTTTGAAACTGAGCTAATCCTAGTCTGTCCGTGTCTGATCTGTGTAAACATTTTGACCCAACCCCCTGGTCTGCCACACCCCGCACCCTGACTCGGTACCAGTAACCCCGGTATATAGCCTCGTTATTATGTTACTTATTTTTTACTTTAGTTTATTTGGTAAATATTTACTTAACTCTTCTTGAAATGCACTGCTGGTTAAGGGTTTGTAAGAATATCACGGTAAGGTCTACACTTGTTGTATTCGGCGCATGTGACAAATAAAGTTTGATATGTTATGTACGTATATGGTATGTTTATTTCTTATATAAATATAATACATTAATATATTCCATATAGCAGACACTTTAAGCCAAAGCAACTTAAAGTGCGAGCATGCATTTTTCATATTGGTGGCCCCAGCAGTAATCAAACCCACTAACATTGTAGCCATGATCTACCAACTGGCCACACAGGACCCTAGGAACACATTTAACCCAAAGAGCAGACATTTATCAAATTGCGATTGACACATATTCAATATATGTGGCCTGTGCATGAATCAACCACCCAAGGGGGAGGATGAAGAGTAAGGGACCCAACACAGACACCTGGGGGACACTCTGGTGGTGTTAAAACCATTCTCTAACCAAATGCACCATCCAACGAAGTCTGTTGCATGTTGAAGTTAATTTCCTTCTCTGTCCCGGCAGATTGGTGGAGTTGAATCTAGCAGGACTGTCTACCAACAAGGAGCAATGGAAGAGCCTAGATGAACTCAGTCACGTCTTCAATAGCCGCAAGACTGATGTTTATGGTAAGGTCTGGTCAGTAGTGTCTGTCTTGAATAAGTCATGGATTCAAATGTTTCACTGGAACCATTAGCATCTCATTATTATTTGATACTTTTGTTATCTATTAGACTATGTCGAAAAGAACTGGAAGGAGGATGAGTTTTTCGGGTTCCAGCTTCTGAACGGCATCAACCCCATGATGATCCATCGCTGCTCCAAGCTTCCAGAGAACTTCCCCGTCACAGAAGACATGGTGAAGGCTTCCCTTTTTGGAAAAAGCCTTGAAGCGGAAATTCAGGTCTGTCAAAATAGTCTGTCTGTTGTCACTCATCGTTCTGTTATTGCTCTATTGGTTTCCTCCTGAGTAAGTTGTGTGTATTCTTTGGTATGGTGTTGACGTCTTCCTAACTCATTAATGTCCTAACCTAAACAGAAAGGCAACATCTTTCTGGTTGACTACAAGCGCCTGCATGGAGTGACTGCAAACGTGATCAACGGGAAACAGCACTTCTTGGCTGCTCCTCTCTGCTTGCTCTACATGACTCCAGAAGATAAGCTCATGCCCATCGCAATCCAGGTACATCTGACATTAGAGAAAAATGTAGAGTTCTGAACTCCACATTGAAGAAGCTCAACAGAACATTTGCCACTGGGGATGCTCTTGAACCAAAAGGGGTCCCCTAAATGGACAGAAATATTGCCCAGAAATGACCTAACAGAATTTGGTTAATGTTATATCATATGACCTTATGTACGATACAGACAACACTCAAAACAAGGTTTTCAGTAAACAATTAAACGTATGTCCATTACCAGTCAAAAGTTTGGACACCTACTTATTGTCTATATTTGTACTATTTTATACATTGTAGAATGACAGAGAAGACATCAAAACTATGACATTACACATATGGAATCATATAGTAACCAAAAAAGTGTCAAAATACAAATCAAAATACTATATATTTTAGATTGTTCAAAGTAGCCACCCTTTGCCTTAATGACAGCTTTGCACACACTTGGCATCCTCTCAACCGGCTTCATGAGGAATGCTTTTCCAACTGTCTTGAAGGAGTTCCCACATATGCGGAGCACTTGTTGGCTGCTTTTCCTTCACTCTGAGGTCCAACTCATCCCAAACCATCTCAATTGGTTGAGGTCGGGTGATTGTGGAGGCCAGGTCATCTGATGCAGCACTCCATCACTCGCCGCCTTGGTCATATAGCCCTTACACAGCCTGGAGGTGTGTTTTGGGCCATGTTTTGGGTCATAGTCCCAATAACCGCAAACCAGATGGGATGGCATATCACTGCAGAATGTTGTGGTAGGCATGCTGGTTAAGTGGGCCTTGAATTCTAAATAAATAACTGACAGTGTCACCAGCAAAGCACCCCCACACCTCCTCCATGCTTCACGGTGGGAACCACACATGCGGAGATCATTCGTTCACCTACTCTGCGTCTCATAATGACACGGCGGTTGGAACCAAAAATAAAAAATTGACTCCTCAGACAAAGGACAGATTTCCTTTGTCTGAGGAGACAATGGCTACTTTGAAGAATCTTAAATATATTTAGATTTGTTTCACACTTTTTTGGTTACTACATTGTTGTGGAAATTCTTTCACAGGGACACTCGAAATCAATATTAAATTCATAATTGTTTGTCAGCGAGCTGGAGAGGTTCCAACCAACTCAATGCATCATAGTACACATGTCAATCAGGAGCTCTGCCTGGGCAGACCCAGCAGTTGTCTTACGTATATACGGCAATACACAGACAAGTTATATTTGCATGATTTAGCATAATTAATTCATCATTACTATTTTGTTAAATTCATGTGACAGACCAATACTGGTTCATAACATGTGACAGACCAATACCTCACGAAGCTTCTTTCTCTCTAAGCTGAGACCTTGAAACGGATATCTTTAGTTCGTTCTCAAAACACGGTCTGAGCAAATTGCAGCTGCTGAGAGTGGAGATTTGTACAGTCAGCCAATTGCATGAACATAGAAATGAGTTATAAGAAAAGCACAAAAATTAAAATTGCCCAATTTAACATGATTCCATATGTGTTATTTTATAGTTTCGATGTCCTCACTACTATTCTACAATGTAGAAAATAGTAAAAACAAAGAAAAACCCTTGAATGAGTAGGTGTGTCCAAACTTTTAAATAAATTATAGTAATAATATACACATTCTCAATTAATGAAACAAGCTATGATTTGTGTTTTGTATTTCCTTTTACAGCTGAAGCAGGATCCTGGAAAAGACAACCCCATCTTCCTTCCTACTGACTCTAAGTATGACTGGCTCCTGGCCAAGATCTTTGTGAGGAGCGCTGACTTCGCTGAACATGAGCTGAACTTTCACCTGCTGAGGACTCACCTGCTGGCTGAGGTGTTTGCCATGTCGACACTGCGTAACCTACCAATGGTGCATCCCATCTACAAGGTACATACTTACTGCTGTGCATGCAGACACTGAGTTTGTTTTCAACTGTTATTAAACAATATCTGTGTGAGTTATTTTCCGATCAACTGAATATGTTTAACATGATAATTCAAGAGAAACCTGAAGAATTTGAAAGAAATTATGGAAAATGCATGTTTTTTTTAAATAATTGATCGTTGCAGTAGGTTGTAGTATACTACAATACATAGCTTCTTTAGTTGTGAATTTCATGTACGATCGTTCCATCTTTCTCCATAGCTCCTGATCTCTCACTTCCGCTACACTCTGCAGATCAACACTCTAGCTAGACAGGCCCTCATATCAGAGAAGGGGGTGATCACAAAGGTACTGCCTATTCCATTCTTATATTGTTCTATAATATGTTAATACTTGTGGAATGTCACAATGCTAGTGGAAACTGATTGTATCAGTTATCACAGGGGTCTCCTACAGGTCGATCGCGAGATACCAGTAGCTCGCAGACCACATGAGTAGCTCGCCAAACAATTCATCAACAAATCTCACGAGACACCATCGAATCAATGCAACATTATTGTCACGATTGTCCAAGGGAGAGAGAGAGGACCAAGGCGCAGCATGTAAAAAATACATCTTCTCTTTATTTAGGAGATGAACGAACGAAGCAAAACAACAAATAGACGACCGTGAAGCTATAACCGAACAAAATGCAAACATGCAACCTAGACACAGACACAGACCTAGACAATGACCCAACAAAAACATGATGCCTATGGCTGCCTAAAATATGGCTCCCAATCAGAGACAAATGAACGACATCTGTCTCTGATTGAGAACCACTCAGGCAACCATAGACATACCTAGAAACATTCACTCAACCATAGACATACCTAGAAACATTCACACAACACAAACCCATACACTAAACCCAACACCCCCTTTTCCATATAACCACCCGAAACGAGACAAAACACAAAACATTCCCCATGTCACACCCTGACCTAACTAAAATAATAAAGAAAACAAAGATAACTAAGGCCAGGGTGTGACATAACCCCCCCCCTTAAGGTGCGAACTCCGGGCGCACCAGCATAAAGTCTAGGGGAGGTCTGGGTGGGCGTCCGTCCGTCCACGGCGGCGGCTCCGGCACAGGTCGTGGTCCCCACCCCACCATAGTCACTACCCGCTTACGTAGCCTCCTCCAAATGACCACCCTCCAACTTAACCCCACTGGATTAAGGGGCAGCACCGGACTAAAGGGCAGCACCGGACTAAGGGGCAGCACCGGACTAAGGGGCAGCACCGGACTAAGGGGCAGCACCGGACTAAGGGGCAGCACCGGACTAAGGGGCAGCCCCGGGACAAGGTAGCTCAGGACAGAGGGATAGCTCAGGACAGAGGGATAGCTCAGGACAGAGGGATAGCTCAGGACAGAGGGATAGCTCAGGATAGAGGGGCAACTCCGGACTGAAGGGCAGCTCCGGACAGAGAGACAGCTCTGGACTGAGGGGCAGTTCTGGATAAATGGCAGCTCTAAGCTAAGGGACAGCTCCGGGACAAGGTAGCTCAGGACAGAGAGGTAGCTCAGGATAGAGAGGTAGCTCAGGATAGAGAGGTAGCTCAGGATAGAGAGGTAGCTCAGGATAGAGGGGCAACTCCGGACTGAAGGGCAGCTCCGGATAGAGAGACAGCTCTTGACTGAGGGGCAGTTCTGGATGGCGAACGGCTCTGGACGCTCATGGCTGGCTGACGGCTCTGGACGCTCATGGCTGGCTGACGGCTCTGGACGCTCATGGCTGGCTGACGGCTCTGGACGCTCATGGCTGGCTGACGGCTCTGGACGCTCATGGCTGGCTGACGGCTCTGGACGCTCATGGCTCACTGGCGGTTCTGGCGGATCCGGTCTGGCGGAAGGCTCTGGCGGATCCGGTCTGGCGGAAGGCTCTGGCGGCTCCTGTCTGGCGGAAGGCTCTAGCGGCTCCTGTCTGGCGGAAGGCTCTAGCGGCTCCTGTCTGGCGGAAGGCTCTAGCGGCTCCTGTCTGGCGGAAGGCTCTAGCGGCTCCTGTTTGGCGGACGACTCTGTAGGCTGATGGCAGACGGGCGGCTTTGCAGGCTCATGGCAGACGGGCGGCTTTGCAGGCTCATGGCAGACGGGCGGCTTTGCAGGCTCATGGCAGACGGGCGGCTTTGCAGGCTCATGGCAGACGGGCGGCTTTGCAGGCTCATGGCAGACGGACAGTTCAGACGGCGTAGGGCAGACGGGCAGTTCAGGCGCCGTTGGGCAGACGGGCAGTTCAGGCGGCACTGGGCAGACGGGCAGTTCAGACGGCACTGGGCAGACGGATGACTCAGACGGCACTGGGCAGACGGATGACTCAGACGGCACTGGGCAGACGGATGACTCAGACGGCACTGGGCAGACGGATGACTCAGACGGCACTGGGCAGACGGATGACTCAGACGGCACTGGGCAGACGGATGACTCAGACGGCACTGGGCAGACGGATGACTCAGACGGCACTGGGCAGACGGATGACTCAGACGGCACTGGGCAGACGGGCAGCTCAGACGGCGCTGGGCAGACGGGCAGCTCTGACGGCGCTGGGCAGACGGGCAGCTCTGACGGCGCTTGGCAGACGGGCAGCTCTGACGGCGCTTGGCAGACGGGCAGCTCGGGACAGACGGGCAGCTCGGGACAGACGGGCAGCTCGGGACAGACGGGCAGCTCGGGACAGACGGGCAGCTCGGGACAGACGGGCAGCTCGGGACAGACGGGCAGCCCGGGGCAGACTGGCAGCTCTGACGGCTCGGGGCAGACTGGCAGCTCTGACGGCTCGGGGCAGACTGGCAGCTCTGACGGCTCGGGGCAGACTGGCAGCTCTGACGGCTCGGGGCAGACTGGCAGCTCTGACGGCTCGGGGCAGACTGGTAGCTCTGACGGCTCGGGGCAGACTGGTAGCTCTGACGGCTCGGGGCAGACTGGCAGCTCTGGCGCCGCTAGGCAGACGGCAGACTCTGGCCGGCTGAGACGCACTATAGGCCTGGTGCGTGGTGCCGGAACTGGAGGTACCGGGCTGGGGACACGCACCTGAAGGCTAGTGCGGGGAGATGAAACAGGGCATACTGGACCCTGGATAAGCACATTAGGCCTAGTGCGTGGTGCCGGCACTGGTGGTACCGGGCTGGATACACGCATCTCAAGACAAGTGCGGGGAGAAGGAACAGGGCATACTGGACCCTGGAGACGCACCTTAGACCTAGTACGTGGTGCTGGAACTGGTGGTACCGGGCTGGGGACACGCATCTCAGGGCTAGTGCGGGGAGCAGCAACAGGACACACTGGGCTCTCAAAGCGCACTATAGACCTAGTGCGTGGTACCGGCACAGGTGGTACCGGGCTGAGGACACGCACCTCAGGGCGAGTGCGGGGAGAAGCAACATTGCGTACAGGGCTCTGGAGACACACTGGAAGCCTGGTGTGTGATGCCGGAATAGGTGGTACCGGGCTGGAGTGGGAAGGTGCTACAGGAGGAGCAGGACTAGGGAGGCACACAGGAGACCTAGTTCGTGGAACTGTCATTCCCAGACGGTTAGCACGCAACTCAGGACGAGCATGGAGAACTGACTCAGGTAACATCACATCCCGCACACGCTCTGTCGGGTGGATGTCGTGCCTCACGCACCAACACAGCAGCTCCCTCATTTCACTCTCCTCCAAACTCCTCAATAAATCCTTAACAGTCTCTGTATCATTCCCGCTGCTCACCTCCAATATCCGCACAACTGGCTCTGGTTCCCTCCTTTCACGCTGCTTGGTCCTGAATGGTTGGGTCATTCTGTCACGATTGTCCAAGGGAGAGAGAGAGGACCAAGGCGCAGCATGTAAAAAATACATCTTCTCTTTATTTAGGAGATGAACGAACGAAGCAAAACAACAAATAGACGACCGTGAAGCTATAACCGAACAAAATGCAAACATGCAACCTAGACACAGACACAGACCTAGACAATGACCCAACAAAAACATGATGCCTATGGCTGCCTAAAATATGGCTCCCAATCAGAGACAAATGAACGACATCTGTCTCTGATTGAGAACCACTCAGGCAACCATAGACATACCTAGAAACATTCACTCAACCATAGACATACCTAGAAACATTCACACAACACAAACCCATACACTAAACCCAACACCCCCTTTTCCATATAACCACCCGAAACGAGACAAAACACAAACATT
This sequence comes from Salvelinus alpinus, assembly GCF_045679555.1. NCBI lineage: Eukaryota > Metazoa > Chordata > Actinopteri > Salmoniformes > Salmonidae > Salvelinus > Salvelinus alpinus. The sequence goes on from NC_092091.1 coordinate 70,352,417, forward strand.
CCCCATGTCACACCCTGACCTAACTAAAATAATAAAGAAAACAAAGATAACTAAGGCCAGGGTGTGACAATTATCCCACCCCTGGTTCGCCACTATTGCCTTAAAAAGCGAAACCTAAAACAATATCTGCCAATTAATTTCCAGCAATATTGCTCCCGTTTGTTTGTGATCCGTGCGTTTGTCTATCACTTCGTCCGTGTACAGCCTGTTGTGATAGGTTGCCAGAAATACTTTCCCATAAACCTTCTTAATTAAATGTTAAATGCAAAGTAGGCTTACCTGGTAGAATTTTAGGACCACTTTAGGTATCCCACAAAATATGTACAAATTATTTTATAAAATGTTGAATTTGGTCTTTACTATAGCCCATAGAAACGCATTGATAAATCATAATGAATAAGATTTTTAACCGTCTGTCCTGGATCTAGGATATTTAAGAAAGCTCAGAAAATATACAGTACCAGTCAAAAACAATCAAGCGCTTATCATGTTTTAGGGAAGACCCAGATGCAGACAGTGTCGAAGTAACAAAAGTTTATTACTAGAACAGGGGCAGGCAAAACGACAGGTCAATGGCAGGCAGAGCTCAGTAATCCAGGGTGGTGTGACAAGGTACAGAACGGCAGCTCAACCGTCCAACGTTGGGATGAAATAACACTCTAGGTAAATCTCAAATAAGGCCTTCTGAAGACTATACGATTATACAATTTTAACATTGGGGTACCTCTCACATTTGACGAATCAGTCAAGCCAAATCGTAATGAGCTGGTTATTGTTATGAGATGTACACTTAGCAACACATACCTCAGTAGAGGGATTGTACCCTCGGGCTGAACTCTGTCAGGTTTGCATTGTTGGGACACATTTATGTGAACCTCTCAGCCATAAACATGTAATTAATAGCCTGTATTTTTGTTTGCTTCAACCACGGAGCAGCCCTGGAATCTGTCATTCACATGTTCTGTAATCGATAACCCTGTTTGATGTTTAAAACACTGATCGCCGTTAGAAAACACTGAATTACCTGACGCATAAAAAAAAGCTAATTTCCTTTAGACAAGGGCGGATCATTTTGTCGGTGAAATAGATTATGCCACAATTGCTGTGGAAAGGCTTTTATGCTCAACGTCACCATTTGAAATGCTATTAGCGCGCACCACCGCTAACTAGCTAGCCATTTCACATCAGTTACATTCACCCCCCTTTCGACCTCCTCCTTTTCCGCAGCAACCAGTGATCCGGGTCAACAGCATCAATGTAACAGTTTAACTTTATGGCGTCCCCTCGCCCCGACCCGGACCAGGGACCCTCTGCACACATCAACAACAGTCACCCACGAAGCATCGTTACCCATTGCTCCACAAAGGCCGCGGCCCTTGCAGAGCAAGGGGAACCACTACTTCAAGGTCTCAAAGCGAGTGACGTCACCGTTTGAAAGGCTATTAGCGCGCACCACCGCTAACTAGCTAGCCATTTCACATCGGTTACAAAAGCATAGAGTTGAAAATGTGATGGAAAGACATTGAACTTCTGTTTTTTACTCAGTTTGTAACCGATGTGAAATGGCTAGCTAGAAATGGCTAAAACTCTCTGTCCCAGAGTTTTGCTTGATTTTCTCCCATTACAGAGACGTCATCTGTTCAGCCCATCCTTTTCCCCGCCAAGAGTTGGATGACTACCTATCAATCATCACGAATCTGGCTGTCCGATTTGGTGGTGCAACCTTTTACGACTTCCATTGCCGGTTCTCGGAAGCCGTTGCTTCCAGGCTCCTTATGTGGAGCATCATGACATACCCCTCGACATGGCACTCTACTGTTGCATATTTGCTGGCAAAGTATCCTTCGCCTGCCACCTCTGTGGTTGCCCATCCCACCCTGCCACCATGCTCTCTTTCTGCTCAGCGGCCCCTGAAGTGTCATCTGCCCTGCCTCTGCTTGCTGTTCCACCCTACCCTCTTCCTCCTGCTAGATGATATTATGCGTTTGCCGTGTTCTGTGGGAGGAAGGACCACCATTGTTCGTCCTGTGCTCTTCTCCGGTCGCATAATCTGCAACAATTTCAATAACTACGGCTGCAGCACTTCGTCATGCAAGCTCGTACACATTCTGTAATGGGACTCTAAAATCCTGCCCTCAAGCCCACTCCTTCTACTAATAAATGACTGTTAGCCAACCTCACCACCCCCATCAAATTCACCGCCATTGCTGCGGACTTGGACTTTCACCCTGACCCCTCCTTTGTCCGATATTTATTTGCTTGATGGCCTGAAATATTTTTCTGGTCTCCTCACTTCTGCTCCAACCTCTGTTCTGCTCTTGACGAGCCAGTCTCCTCCCTCCTGGTCAAGGAGGTGAAGCAGGGATTTCTGATCGGCCCCTTTTTCCTCCCGCTATTCTCCACCTACCGCATCAGTCCCTTCGGAATTGAAACCCAAAGGTATTTAGGCAAGAAGCGTATCATCGATCTTTCCTATGCTGTCCCTTATCGGGATTTCTACAGTGGTTTGTTGGTTTGCTGCTTCATGGCCTGCCAAACTTGCTTCCTTTCCTGCAGCCCAACTCTGACCCTTTAGCTGCTTCTCTCTGGAGGAACAAATGGTCGAAGGGTCATACTCATCCATTCTGACAACCTTCCATGGTACACCTCATTAACAAGGGCCGTTCTGACTACCTCCCTATCATGAGTTTCTTAAGACGCCTAACCTGGCCATCCGTGACCCATTAGTTCCTTCTCAGAGCTGCACAGGTACCCGGTCAATGTAACTCATTCGCTGATTCTCTGTCCCGCCTCCAATTTCAGAGATTCAGGTGTTTAGCCCCATATGGAGAACCCCTACGAACCCCAATCACTCCTTACCCATGACGACTTTCCCAAGAACATTCTCCTAATCTCCCAGCCACTCCATCCTATCTGCCGTTGCACCAAGGACACTGTCCTCTTACTGGACAGCCTGGAGATGTTTCCATACCATCTATTACCTGCCTTTGTCACCCCTCTCCATGCAGACATCCTCCATCTGGACATACCTGGCCGGGATCAACTTCTTTCAAGTTGCTTACTGGGTTTTCATGTTCCTGTCACCCGCAAGTCTCCCTTCTCAAGGGCCTCCTAAGGCACAAGTCCACCAGCCCATCACCTTAGACGTACTGTCTGCCTGCATCCAGACGCTGTGGTCTGGTTACATCTCCATCAGTTTCTTCCACACTAGAATCAAAGTTTCTTTTGGGATTCCTGCAATGTTCAGAGTTTACATAATCTGTTATCTACAACCCTTGTCATCCCGGCGTGTTAGATGTAACCATCCTCAACAAAGACTTCACCATCAAACACAGTAAAACCGATCAGTTTGGCAGAACAACAGTCTATCTGTTCTGGCTGCCGTCTACCATCGAACCACCCCCCTGCTTCCTGCAGCTAAATCTAAAAATGCCTCTCCATCCGATCCACTATTCATCTCAGATTCTGTTTCCATTCCCATCTGAGACTAATACTATCCCTGTCCGGCTATCCTGCTGACCAATTCTCCGGACAATCCTTCCGCATTGGAGCCTTTTCCATGGCAACTAAGACAACACCGTACAACTCCTTGGCCGCTGGTCCTCTCAAGCCTATCATTCCTACATCTCTTCTGAAATCAACATCAGGACAGCCCACAACATTCTCATCTTTCAGAACCTGCATTAACTCTGGCACAGGTCTACAGTATGCCTCATTTCACGGACACCATCTACCTCGCGCACCATGTCCTACCCAACCAGCCAAAAGAGGAATGGCTCCCCAGCTGAGCCTGGTTCCTCACGGTTTCCTTACTTGAAGGGAATTACCACCGTTGCTCCTTGGGTCTGTTGGCTCACTCATGGGCATCTTGTACTACCTCCGCTATATCGCCAACCATTCTGCAGCTCACTTCCCCTCCAGGGTCCGACTCACTTGGCGTTCTCTTATTAGGCTTCTGTGGTGATGGCAATTCCTATCTACCATGGCCTGACTGTCTACCTGAGACTCCAAGCCAAACCTACAGTCAACCTCTCCGGATCCTTCATCTGCAGCCCTTAGCTTCCTCTGGTCCATTCTCATTTCCCTCCTTAATCCTCATTTAATTTCCTCAAATATTCTAAAACCATTTTCATGTCTGGTCCTTAAACTTGTGAAATGGAGTATCTTAATGGCTGACACTAGATTAGTACTACTCACACTGTAGATAATGCTGAATTTTTCGAACATGTCAAAAAATTACCGGGATGCTGTAGAGTGCCCGGGAGCCCGTAAAAATCTAAATTCCAGGAAAGTGGGCCGCGATGTAATGTTTGCCTCGGAGTTTACTTTATCTGCAATTTTAGAAATGCTCATCGCGAGTCCCCAGACACACTACAATTTTTGCTCTGTCTGCCCTAAACTAGACCTCCAAAACAAGGTTAACTATCCCTTTAACCCATCTTGAAGAATGCCAGTGTAGGAGGTCCAGGGATGTTGGAGTTCCTGAAGAAAGCGGTGGCCTCGTTGACCTACAGCTCCCTCTGTATGCCAGAGGACATCACTGCACGCGGTCTGGAGTCAATCCCCAACTTCCTCTACAGGGATGATGGACTCAGGCTGTGGGACATCGTCCACAGGTAATGTTTGTACAGGCCTATAGATTTCCATTGTGCAGATCTGGGCTTTTTTGCACCAAGAAATTCTGTATACCTCATAAGACAGAATGATTTGATTTGTGTATTATAAATTCATGCAACTGCATTTTGCATTGCTCAAATTACTAATCTCTAGTCTTGTGGACACCTAAAGTAACATACTGCTCTGTTATGAACATGTTTGTTTTTAAAATACCTCTTAGCACCCCACACTCCTGCTGAATAGTCCAGAACAGGACACACGCATGTCTGATACAGTTTGGAATACGTAGCATAAACAATATCTTTGAGTTTTTGTTGTTCCTATAACTCCGAGCTCTACTTGCTGAGTCGGCAAAGGCTGAAGTTCCGTATAGAAAGGTAATATGGTCATCAATAAAAAGACCCAAATATTTAGAATTGCTAGCAAACTCAATGTCTTCACCAAAACAACTGAAAACTTCTCTTAGTACCTGGTTTTCTAAAATGCATCTGTGCTCTTTTGCCATGTTGTCATCGTGTTTTGGCTAATGCCTGATATTTTGTATAGGTTTGTTCAGAAAATGATTGGTCACTACTACACCTGTGACTCAGACGTCCAGAAGGACTCTGAACTGCAGAACTGGATCAAGGAGATCTTCTTCTATGGGTTCCTGGCAGAAACCAGCACAGGTTACACTTTTCTCATTTAAATGACACAACCTGCGTCACAAATGGCAACAGCTCTCTGGTCAAAACTAGTGCACTATATAGGGAAAAGGGTGCAAGTTGACAGACTACACTTAAATTATTTCTGATAATAAACGTGTCCATTCCCTTATGCTTCTCATTCCCAAACTATATTCTGGATCATTTGTCAATTCGGTGTCTGATCATTGTGGCATACTGTCTCTGTGCAGGAATCCCTCAGTCTTTCAGTTCAGTGACAGAGCTGGTCAAGTTTATCACCATGGTGATCTTCACAGTGTCTGTCCAACATGCTGCAGTCAACAATGGACAGGTAATAAACTTTGAAACATGTCAAAAACCTGTGTGCATTATCCTCCGCTGTTATTCAAAATGTGATTTTAGTTAGTTTCTGTTTAATTATATTGGAAAAGCAGTGGTTTGATCTATTTCACCATTGTCAATCCAGTTTGATTTTGGCGGATGGATGCCCAACTTCCCCATCGCTCTGCAACAACCACCTCCCACCACTAAGAGGCAGTGTACTGAGAGCACAATGCTGAAGACCTTCCCTGACATCAATACCACCGTCAATGGCATGGCAGCGGTGTACCTTCTGAGCATGCAGTCCACTGACTTTGTGAGTATACGAGAAACTGTATTTAAAAATGACATTAAAGCATTTCATGACACTCTCAAATCGAATCGTTTCCTTAGTAGTCATAATTAGTATATCAGTGGTTCATGAATTTCAAATTTCATCAACTCTTGCCTACTTAGGTCGCTCTTGGAAATGGCTATCAGGATCACTTCAGCGAGAAGGCCCCTCTGAAACTGATTCACGAAACTCAAGATGTGCTGAAGAAATACAACTTTGAAATCCAAGGCAGAAATGTCTCTTTGCCCTTGCCATACACCTACCTGAATCCCAACAATGTGGAGAACAGTGTGGCCCTGTAAAATGAGTCGGGATCCTATTTATTAGGCCCCAAATGGAAGGAAACTCACTGATACAGGGAGCCTACCTTGGTTTCTGTTGAAACCTGTTTTAAAACATGTATCTGATGGTGTGCCCTAATCATTACGACCCAGGCACTTTACTCTATTGCGGTTCAGTCCACTTTTTATTCTTTTTAATAGCCACATGCAGCCAAGATGAGAAGTTAAATGTTTCTACTTCTGTGTTGTGAATGCCACTAGCTGATCCTTTTGATCAAAGTCTTTAGTTGGATTCTTCACCCTTGTATAACTGAATGTTTGTGCCTCGGGCCCCTTCCTGTTATTGGCAACCTAACCTTGCATGCAAAACAGGAATCTACTGTATTTGCTTCACCTGGACTCAGTATGTGGCCTGCCATTTTCCAGCTAACCAGCAGGAGGTGTGGTGTATGGTTCACATAGAGACAGGTGACCTTAAGGAGAACTTATTTCAGATTCCTGCCTCCTAAAAGGGGAGTGTTGAGAGTAAATTACCAAATGGCCAACACTTAGACATCACTTCCCATAGTGCCTTGCTGCTAAGAGGAAACTGCATGTGACGTTCCTGATTTATTAGCAGTGTAGCTTGAACCCACTCAATTGTGTGAGAGCCAAAAGGAAACTACTGTCCATACAGCTAAGATAGAGATTATAACTTTAACTCTGCTTTGTGACTCTATTTAATGGCTGATCAAGAGCTTTTTGATTTCATGCAATAAAGTCTTAGTTAATCTTCATCCTTGTCTCTTTCATTGTCCATGTGCCCCAAGCAGTTTTGTTCAACTGGTTGACACTTACATACCCGCCTTATACTGAGTAGCGCACAAGGACATAACTGATATAGGGAGAGACTACCTTGTTTTCTGTTGAAACCTGTTTTAAAACATTGTGGTTACCTCATTGAAATGCACAAGCATTTCAAAATGACCCATCTCCACACTCTCACCTAGAGTACATAGCATCTCTTTGCTCCTGAGGTGCTGACTTGCTGCACCCTCGATAACTACTGTGATTATTATTATTTGACCATGCTGGTCATTTATGAACATTTGAACATCTTGGCCATGTTCTGTTATAATCTCCACCCGGCACAGCCAGAAGAGGACTGGCCACCCCTCATAGCCTGGTTCCTCTCTAGGTTTCTTCCTAGGTTTTTGGCCTTTCTAGGGAGTTTTTCCTAGCCACCGTGCTTCTACACCTGCATTGCTTGCTGTTTGGGGTTTTAGGCTGGGTTTCTGTACAGCACTTTGAGATATCAGCTGATGTACGAAGGGCTATATAAATAAATCTGATTTGATTTGGATGAGCAAGATCAGTTTCCAGTAAATTTTTCCCTTGAGGCCAGAGGGAGCCAGACAAAAGAGAGGCATTGGGTAAACACCAACTCCGAAAAACATTGGTATTGAATCCAATGCTTAGTATTAGAATGTAGTCGAGTGGAAAATAACCTCAAGACCCATAATCTGACTGTCATTTGCAGAGTCTAGCAAACGTTGAATGGTCATGAGAAGCGAATATCAAGTATTTAATAACAAAGTAAATTTAATTGATTCACAAACAGTACCAGTCAAAAGTTTGGACACACCTACTCATTCAAAGATTTTTTCTTTGTTTTTACTATTTTCTACATTGTAAAATAATAGTGAAGACATCAAAACTATGAAATAACACATATGGAATCATGTAAATTAAAAAGTGTTAAACAAATCAAAATATGTTTGAGATTCTTCAAAGTAGCTACCCTTTGCCTTCACGACAGCTTTGTACACTCTTGGAATTCTCTCAACCATCTTCACCTGGAATGCTTTTCCAAAGGTCTTGAAGGAGTCCCCACATATACTGAGCCCTTGTTGGCTGCTTTTCCTTCACTGCGGTCCAACTCATCCCACACCATCCAAACTGGGTTGAGGTCAGGTGATTGTGGAGGCCAGGTCATCTGATGCAGCACTCCATCACTCCTTCTTGGTAAAATAGCCCTTACACTAAAATAGCCCTTACACAATAGCCCTTACACAGCCTGTAGGTCTAATGTCCATTCCTCGTGTTTCTTGGCCCAAGCAAATCTCTTATTATTGGTGTCCTTTAGTAGTGGTTTCTTTGCAGCAATTCAACCATGAATGCCTGATTCACACAGTCTCCTCTGAACAGTTGATGTTGAAATGTGTCTTACTTGAACTCTGTGAAGCATTTATTTGGGCTGCAATTTTTGAGGCTGGTAGCTTTAATGAACTTATCCTCTGCAGCAGAGGTAACTCTGGGTCTTCCTTTCCTGTGACGGTCCTCATGATAGCCTGTTTCATCATAGCTCAATGGTTTTTCGACTACACTTGAAGAAACTTCTTCTTATTTTCCGGGTTGACTGACTTTCATGTGTTAAATGAATGATAGATTGTTTCTCTTTACTTATTTGAAATTTTCTTGACATAATTTGGACTTGGTCTTCCACCAAACAGGGCTATCTTCTGTATACCACCTCTACCTTGTCACAACACAACTGATTGGCTCAAATGCGTTAAGGAAAGAAATTCCACAAATTAACATTTAACAAAGCACACCTGTTATTTGAAAATAATTCCAGGTGACTACCTCATGAAGCTGGTTGAGAGAATGCCAAGAGTGTGCAAGCATCAAGGCAAAGGGTGGCTATTTGTTATTTCATAGTTTTGATGTCTTAGTTTTGATTGGAGCTGGGTTTTCTTTTAGAAGTAGAGTATTTCTTTCTGCAACTTGATGATGATGATGATGATGATGTTAATACACATTTGAACAAGAACTTGACATGTATAAGATGTAATGACCATGATGAATATGATGGCCACTCATTACAAATATACTGCTATGACTACCTGCTTTCCAGCAGTGCTGGGGAAGCAACTCTGAAATATAGTTTACCAAGCTACCGATTACTTGACACTTGAATAAATCCTATGACAGTGCCATGTTGAAAGTCTCTGAACTCTTCAGTAAGGTCATTCTACTGCCAATGTTTGTCTATGGAGGTCGCATGGCTGTTTGCTCGATTTTATACACCTGTCAGCAAAGGGTGTGACTGAAATAGCCGAATCCACTAATTTGAAGGGGTTTAACTTGTAGTGAACTACATTTTCAGAGTAACATCAAAACTACCTGGTGATTAATAAGAGACCCTGTTATTTTTGAACATTCAAAAGAGTCTTCAGAGCTAGACATTTTATCTACCAGGCATGGTGTATTCAACTCTTTTCTATTCTTCGTGATAATTAATATCACCCACCTTGTGTCCCAGGTCTAAACCAGTAACTGATTTTAAAGGGGAACAATGAAAAAATGCAGTGGAAGTGTGTATAACTGGCTTCAAGGTCCAGAATTGAGTTTGAGTGTACTAGGCCAATAACTCCATGCTCTCATTTTCAAAGTGGTCCTGTCAACTTCGTTGTCGAAACAGAATATTTAATTCACATGACACATGAATTCCCTTTTATTTTCTTTGTTGAGAAAATGTATTGAGTCGATCCAGTAGTTGGCTACACATCTACATTTCAAAAAAGTAATTAACTACTGCAAACACTACAAATATTTGAATTTAGTTAAACTAGGTATATATGATGTAAACATACCTGTGTTCAGGGTTGGGTAGTAACTGATTACATGTAACAGGGATTACATAATTAGTTACTTCATTCATGTAATTCCATCTGCCCGGATTATTTAAAAAATGTAACCGGGATTAGTTACATTCTTAAAAACAGCTGATTACTTGATCTAATAGCATGTAGGATTATCTGATCTAATATCAATAGGAACATTTGATAACACTTTCGCACACCCTCAAGACTTCTCCCAGGCTCTCAACTCGGCAAGATTCTATTGTCCTGTTGAACGCTCATCAAGGGTGGATTGCTTCTTTAGTATTCCAATTGATTGAATGAATAGATAAGGCTGCCAAACCATTTACACCTGGCCCGCTGGCCAATCAGATAGTCGTCTGGACTCCATAGAGTTTGTACTTGCTGCTTTGCAGTGCACTTTCACTCTCTCTGACAAGCGGGATAGAACGTGCTTAGTGATTGTTGAACATTTTAAACTGTGAATGCGTGCAAAACACGGTTTTGAACACTGTTAATGTTGAAAAAAATAGGGTCCCAAGCTTTCTGTATTATCTTATGTGATATTACTGCCCAAAACGATGTAGACAAATGAATCACTATATTGAACAATTCTGGAACCCTATTTTGAATTGTAGGCCTACTGTCATGCATTTTGGGTTTGACAATCACTGGCTAAGTTTGCACATCAAAGTATCTTGAATCATGCATCATACCATTTTAGTAGTCAAGCAGCCTACACTTAGAATGGAGCACTTTGACTAGTTTAGATAAGATCATTAGATGACACATTTTTTCTGTTGCCCGACCTGCAACAACATTGCCGTGACCAAATCGTAGGCTTGTGCCACCAACTGAAAACGTTACAATGGAGCCCTGTGTATGCTCTCACAAAGAATATAAAAACACGTGAATTGTAGGATCTATATGTTTTCACACTAGTCCCCAAATTGGAAATAATCATGTTACTAAATGAAATCATTAGTCTTCCTTATTCCACTGAACCAGAGAAGTATGTCAAGGAAGTTGTTCACGTTTCATAGTAAGGGGAAACCCCTGAACTATCCAGACAAGAGTCATAAAGGAAATAAGACATTTCCTTAAACCATAAACCCTGAACTATCCCAACAAAGTACATTTTACACTGAGTTTACAAAACATTAAGGACACCTGCTCTCTCCATGACAGACTGACCAAGTGAAAGCTGTGCACAGACTTTGATGGGGCAGGTGCTCAAAATTAGAAACAACAACAAAAACTTAATTCCATTCATATTGTTCTACTGCAGCCCCCCGGATTCGGAAAGTATTCAGACCCAATGACTTTTTCCACATTTTGTAACATTAAAGCCTTATTTTAAAATTGATTAAATAGTTTTTCCCCCCTCATCAATCTATACACAATACCCATAATGACAAAGCAAAAGTTGATTTTTTTGTTGTTGAAAATTTCTTAAAAACAAAAGATATTACATTTACATAAGTATTCAGGCCCTTTACTCAGTACTTTGTTGAAGCACCTTTGGCAGTGATGACAGCCTCGCGTCTTCTTTGGTTTGACACTACAAGCTTGGCACACCTGCTTTTGGAGTTTCTCCAATTAATCTCTGCAGATCCTCTCAAGCTCTGTCAGGTTGGATGGGGAGCGTCGCTGCACAGCTATTTTCAGGTCTCTCCAGAGATGTTAGATCGGGTTCAAGTCCGGGCTCTGGCTGGGCCACCCAAGGACATTCCGAGACTTGTCCAGAAGACACTTCTAAACTCAACAAAAAAAGAAACGTCCCTTTTTCAGGGAAATAGTTACAATTTAGCTAATTAACACTGGAGTGATAGACGAGCAGATGATGATGTGCAAGTAGAAATACTGGTGTGCAAAAGAGCAGAAAAGTAAATAAAAACAATATGGGGATGAGGTAGGTAGATTGGGTGGGCTATTTACATATGGGCTATGTACAGCTGCAGCGATCGGTTAGCTGCTCAGATAGCTGATGTTTAAAGTTAGTGAGGGAACAGGAACAATGGTGGCACTCTTGAAGCATGTGGGAACAGCAGACTGGGATAGGGATTGATTGAATATGTCCGTAAACACACCAGCCAGCTGGTCTGCGCATGCTCTGAGGACGCGTCTAGGGATGCCGTCTGGGCCGGCAGCCTTGCGAGGGTTAACACGTTTAAATGTTTTACTGCTGCGGTGAAAGAGAGCCTGCAGGTTTCGGTAGCGGGCAGTGTCAGTGGCGCTGTATTGTCCTCAAAGCGTGCAAAGAAGTTGTTTAGTTGGTCTGGGAGCAAGACATCGGTGTCCGCGATGGGGCTGGTTTTATTTTTGTAGTCCGTGATTGACTGTAGACCCTGCCACATACGTCTTGTGTCTGAGCCGTTGAATTGCGACTCTACTTTGTGTCTATACTGACGCTTAGCTTGTTTGATTGCTTTGCGGAGGGAATAGCTACACTGTTTGTATTCGGTCATGTTTCCGGTCGCCTTGCCATGATTAAAAGCAGTGGTTCGCGCTTTTAGTTTTGCGCGAATGCTGCCATCAATCCACGGTTTCTGGTTGGGGAAGGTTTTAATATTCACTGTGGGTACCACATCACCGATGCACTTGCTAATAAACTCGCTCACCGAATCAGCATATACATCAATGTTATTGTCCGATGCTATCCGGAACATATCCCAGTCAACGTGATCGAAGCAGTGGTGGGCCGTCAGGGCCTGCAAGGCCTTCTCTGCTGGCCTAAACATCATCAGAATATATATTTTTTTTAAATATATTTTCCCACAAATATGTATTAAATTATTCCCCAGAGTAAGAGTTATACTCTTCATTTCATAGCTTTCCTCTTGGTTGCACTGCTTCCAGCCCCAGGTTGAGATTTGGAGGGCTGGTCTTTACGTTAGATCTTTTATCCAATCATATTCAGCCATCATGTGTTGCCAGGGGTCTAAAATCTGCCCTCAGGCCTTCAGAATCAACAGTGCGGGCGCTTGTAGCTTAAAGTGAATGGAAATTAAAATTTTGTGTCCAACCAATCAGCTTTAGAGTTGGCTATTGTACGCCTGCTGGCTGGCTCCAGTGTTACACAGGAGCCAGCTAGCAGGCCTAGGGCGTCCACGTCTTTTGATTGGATTACCAATATTGAGAGGCAGGTCCTATGGGCAGGTCTATGCAGATCTAGGAAACTAAATTTGATAAACGAATTAATTCGCGTTCTACTGTTTTTTGAACCCACAATGGCGGAAGGAGGAGAAGATATCGATTTGGTCGAGGATATAATTATAACGCCATTCTCAAGACGAACTTTTCAAGAAAAGTTAGACATTGCCTGTCACAGGCGGGAAAGGGGTTCGTTCGTTCGCCACTTTCAAAGTTTCAACTATGAGCGCTGTCAATGGCTCACACTTACAAGCAATGGTGCTTTTGAAAACGTTTGGGGACACCAGAGTGGAGCTACAGCTCTCACTCGTCCTGCGTTATGTGACGGACACGGGAGTCAAGGAGCGATTTATCCGGTTTGAAGATGTGACAAGCGGCAAGCGAGCTGATGACATTGCCGCTCTTATTTTCCGTTTCTTGGGAGGAAAATGAATGTAGTCTGGATAAAGTTGTGGCACAGTGTTTTGATGGCGCAGCAGTCATGGCATCTGGACTCAATGGGGTGCAGGCTAAAGTTAAGGAGAGGGCACCGATGGCCTTATTCATTCACTGCTATGCACATCGACTAAATTTAGTACTGACTCAAGGAGCCTCAAAGCTTAAAGAATGCAAGGTCTTCTTTGCCAACCTCAATGGCCTTGCAGCATTTTTCTCACGATCCCCTAAGCGCACGCAACTGTCTAATAATCAGTATTTGGTGAGTAGGCATACAATGCATGTTATTTTTTATTAAATGTGTATGTATGTTTCGCATTTTATTTCGTTAATATTAAATAGCCTATATATTAACAAAATAAAATGGCAAATAGCCTATGTTGCAAATTTTGTTTTCTTTTATTTTCAGTGAATAGTTATGTGTCTTTATCATCACGGTGAAACTGCTTTGGGTGCGACAATGCGCTGTTTAGTGAACACACTGTATTTATTTTTTGGGGGACTTAAAGCTCAAAGTTTGTGGACCAGAAATGGATAGAAGAAGAATATTAATATAACTCTGTTGCACTCGACTATGTTCTTGCCTATTAGTTGAACTGTACTGTATTGTACTCTTCCCCTGCAATTCTCTGAAAAAAATGGCAATTTCAAGGTGACGCAACGCCTGGTTATACTGCGTTTCTGTCTAAATGTATAGTGTCTAGAGCCATGGCATCTAAATGATGGTAATAACAGGTGGATTAATTCGGGTGGGACTGTGTAGGACCTCACTGAAGGCCCAGGCGCCAGGCCCACGGCACGCTACTGGATCGAAGCAATCTTGAAGCGTGGAATCAGATTGGTCGGACCAGTGTTGAACAGACCTGAGCACGGGTGTTTCCTGTTTTAGTTTCTGTCTACAGGCTTGGAGCAACAAAATGGAGTCGTGGTCAGATTTGCCGAAAGGAGGGCGAGGGAGGGCTTTGTATGCGTCACGGAAATTAGAATAGCAATGATCCAGAGTTTTACCAGCCCGGGTCGCTCATTCGATATGTTGATAAAATTTAGGGAGCCTTGTTGTTCCCACCCCAGAGGTGCGAACAATGCAGATAGGCAGAATTCCTCAAAGACATATTTGTGTAATGATTGTATTCCTCAGAGTTTCATGCCTAGACCTGACACTCCCAAACCTACAGTACCGGTCAAGAGTTTGGACACACCTACTCATTGCAGTATTTCTTTATTTTTACTATTTATAGAATAATAGTGAAGACATCAAAACTATGAAAAACCCATATGGAATCATGTAGAAACCAAAAAAGTATTAAGCAAATCAAAATATATTTTATATTTCAGATTCTTCAAAGTAGCCACCATTTGCCTTGATGACAGCTTTGCACGCTCTTGGCATTCTCTCAACCAGCTTCATGAGGTAGTCACCTGGAATGCATTTCAATTAACAAGTGTGCTTTGTTAAAAGTGAATTTGTGGAATGTCCTTCCTCCTTAACACGTTTTTGAGCCAATCAGTTATGTGGTAACAAGTTAGGGGTGGTATACAGAAGAGAGCCCTATTTGGTAAAAGACCAAGTCCATATTATGGCAAGAACAGCTCAAATAAGCAAAGAGAAATGACAGTACATCATTATTTTAAGACATGAATGTCAGTAAATCTGGAAAGTTTCTACAAGTGCAGTCGCAAAAACCATTAGGATGAAACTGGCTCTCATGAGGACCGCCACAGGAAAGGAGGTCCCAGAGTTGCCTCTGCCGCAGAGGATAAGTTGATTAGAGTTAACTGCACCTCAGATTGCAGCCCAAATAAATGCTTCAGAGTTCAAGTAACAGACAAATCTCAACATCAACTGTTCAGAGGAGACTACGTGAATCAGGCCTTCATGGTCGAATTGTTGCAAAGAAACCACTACAAAAGGACACCAATAATAAGAAGAGACTTGCTTGGGCCAAGAAACATGAGCAATGGACATTAGACCGGAGGAAAACTGTCCTTTGGTCTGATGAGTCCAAATGTGAGATTTTTGGTTCCAACCGCTGTGTCTCTGTGAGATGCAGAGTAGGTGAACGGATGATCTCCGCATGTGTGGGTCCCACCGTGAAGCATGCAGGAGGAGGTGGGATGGTCCTTTGCTGGTGACACTGTCTGTGATTTATTTAGAATACAAGGCACACTTAACCAGCATGGCTACCACAGCATTCTGCAGCGATACCCCATCCTGCCTGGTTTGCGCTTAGTGGGACTATAATTTGTTCTTGAACAGGTCAATCACCCAACACACCTCCAGGCTGTGTAAGGGCTATTTGACCAAGAAGGAGAGTAATGGAGTGCTGCATAAGATGACCTGGCCTCCACAATCACACGACCTCAACCCAATTGAGAAGGTTTGGGATGAGTTGGACCGCAGAGTGAAGGAAAAGTTGCCAGCAAGTGCTCAGCATATGTGGGAACTCCTTCAAGACTGTTGGAAAAGCATTCCAGGTGAAGTTGGTTGAGAGAATGCCAAGAGTGTGCAAAGCTGCCATCAAGGCAAAGGGTAGCTACTTTGTAGAATCTCAAATATAACGTATTTTGATTTGTTTAACTCTTTTTTTGGTTACTACATGATTCCAAATGTGTTATTTTGTGTTGATGTCTTCACTTTTATTCTACAATGTATAAAATAGTAAAAATAAAGAAAGACCCTTGAATGAGTAGGTGTGTCAACTTTTGACTGATACTGTATTTTAAAGAATAAGGGATTGTTAACTTGCTTCTCTTATCTGTTAGCGAGTTTTGCAATGTTATATCCACTTCTATTGAAACCTATTTGAACAGAAATATGATTCAAATCACACTCTTTTCTACAGGAAACATTGGAAGCTGTTTTGAGAAGACAAATAGTTGCATATAAAAAAAACTTTAAAAAAACTAATCGGAATTACTCAAATTAACAGATTTTTTTCTTGGAATAGATCATCAATACTCTGTGAATCCCACTCCAGCATTTTACAAGAAACGACTGAATCTACACACCAAATTTGATTGGATGTCCACCAAAAATAGCTGAACATATGCTTATGCAATCTAGTGGTGCGCAATACCCCCGATTCCCACTTAGAAAAATATGCCTTTCTTATGTGCACCTTTCCAAAGCACTTCTCAGTAGTTGGTATTCAAACTTACATTGTGCAGTTGCGTAAAGGGCTTTCCAGGCGTGGTTCGCTTGCAGACTCGGAATAAATGTCATTTAACTGCTTGCTGGCCAACAGAGTTTCTCATGGAGTTTTCATTCAATGAGGTTTTCAGTACATTTATCTTAAGCAATCCCTTTAAATACGGTATACATTTTGTGTTTAAATGTTGTAAAATTATGACAAGCCAACCCAATAAAAGCTTTTTAATTTTAAACAAAAAACTATACTGTTTATTGTTCATGGCTTTGAGTCTGAAATGTTTTAGGTAAACATTTTCACACGCATTGTCCTACCTATATTTTCCTGAAAACACCAGTTAACCTTATCTTTCTTATTATGTTTTCTACAAACCTTCCAGAGAGGCCATGAGACATTTTAGTAAAGTGGAAGAGAAAAATAGACCCAACTCTCCCTTACAATTAAAAGCTAATATATTTCTCTCAGGTCTTGTGATTTTTGCTTGCACCTCGTCTCATGTTGGTTGAGCGCTGTCTACCTCCCTCAAAGAAAATGATGAGCTTAGATCAATTCCATATGTTTTTGTTACGCCACTCAGTATGTCCTGTATTTTAATAGCAAATAATTTATCACTCACTCTAGTATTTTGAGCATCCCTTTCAAATCTTGCTCTTCCAAATATTCTCCAATGTAATATTCTTGCTTGACCAAATGTCCAATTCTTCTGAGGGAAGAAAGGGAGGCATTTGAACAGGGCTACCCAGACCCCTCTGTTATCCTGCTGCTACTCTCTGTTTATTATCTATGCATAGTCACTTTAACTCTACTTACATGTACATATTACCTCAATTACCTCGACTAACCTGTGCCCCCGCACATTGACTCTGTACCGGTACACCCTGTATATAGCCTCGCTATTGTTATTTTACTGCTGCTGTTTAATTATTTGTTACTTTTATTTTCTATTTTTGACTGATATTTATTTTTATTAACTTCTTAAAGAATTGTTGGTTTAGGGCTTGTAACTAAGCATTTAACTGTAAGGTCTATCTATACCTGTTGTATTCGGCGCATGTGACAAATAACATTTGATTTGATGATGAATATGATGGCCACTCATTTCAAATGCTTTTATGACTACCTGCTTTCCAGCAGTGTTGGAAGCTACTCTGAAAAAATAGTTTACCTAGCTACCAAATACCTGACACTGGAATAAGTTGAGCTACAGAAAAGCTACCCTTAACTTAAGACAAATAGTTGAACTTGTTACTTTGAAAATGTAGTTCACTACATCAAAACTACCTGGTGATTTAGTAAGAGACCATGTTATTTTTTAACATTCAAAAGAGTCACAGAACTTAAGTCTTTAAACTGTACATCTACACATTTTTATCTATACTAGGCCAATAACTCCATGCTCTCTTTTTTCATAGTGATCCTGTCAACGTAGGTGTTGAAAAACATTTATTGGGTAGTTGTAACGATTGTCCTGGGAAGAAGGTGACCAAAACGCAGCGTGGTAAGTGTTCATGTTAAAATTTAATCAAAACTGAAGACTAAACAAAATAACAATGAGGAAGAACGAAAACGAAACAGTTCTGTCAGGTAACACACACAAAACAGAAAACAACTTCCCACAAACACAGGTGGGAACAGGTTACCTAACTATGGTTCTCAATCAGAGACAACGATTGACAGCTGTCTCTGATTGGGAACCATACCAGGCCAAACACATAGAAAAGGACAACATAGAACAAAACATAGAATGCCCACCCAAACTCACGCCCTGACCAAACCAAAATAGAGACATAAAAAGGATCTCGTAAGGTCAGGGCGTGATAGTTGTTCCAGATTTGAATTGAACTACTGAAAACACTACAAATATTTGAATGTATTTAAACAGTGTAGGTGATTTAGTTGAACAACAGGTATGTATGATGTTAACATACAGTATCTGTATATGATTTATGGCCTAGATTATTTTTAAAGAATGCTTTCCTCATAAAACGTTTCCTTATTCCACTGAACCAGAGAGGTCTGTCAAGGAAGTTACTAACTTGGCATAGTAAGAGGAAACCCCTGAACTGATCTGTCTTGGTTGTAGAAAACATCCATTCACCATGAGGAAATACAAATCTTCCTTATACCACTGAACCAGAGAGGTGTGATAATGAACACTTTTCATTGCATTAGTCAAACACCTGATCCCTACAAGATTACAAACCATATACAAGGATTTACATTAAAGTCAGAACAATTTTTTTAGTTCCCTGATGATTATAGTCACTTGCCTGCAAAAATTGCCATAACTTGTCGGTCACTTAACTAAACATCAAGAAGGAAGCAGAAATATTAGTTTTACTGGCCTGCTCCATCGGACGCGTAACTTTTGCAGAGCGTGAGACGCTCCTATTAATTTCAACAAGATATCAAGAACTTAATTGTATTAAAATGGTTTGATCTGTTGTGATAATCAATCAGGTTGCTACTTGCTTGCCTACATATACAAATATACAGTGTATTTTGTGATTATTTCATTTGGAGTGGTTTCATGTCCATACACACTGCTTGTTTGACCAGTACCTCATTGTCCTTTTTTTTACTCAGGGCATAGATTTTCGATTTCTGCTTTCAACCCAACCCAACACACACACACACACACACACACACACACACACACACACACACACACACACACACACACACACACACACACACACACACACACACACACACACACACACACACACACACACACACACACACACACACACACACACACACACACACACAGCCGGCTCTGGGCCTTTTGGGGGCCCTAAGCAAGATTTGGTTCTGGGGCCCCCCGCCTACCGGCAAAACATCTGTGCGTACCCCCTCATATCTTGAGGCAGAGAGAAAACAACTGCAGTGTTACAGCTAATTTCCTGCAATTCTACCCATTTTGGCGTGGAGAGACATCTTTGCAGTTTTAAAGCAAATTTCCCATGTTAATATGATATATTTCAAAACATATTTGTTTTTCTTGCATCTCATTTACATTTTACATTTAAGTCATTTAGCAGACGCTCTTATCCAGAGCGACTTACAAGTTGGTGCATTCACCTTATGATATCCAGTGGAACAACCACTTTAAAATAGTGCATCTAACTCTTTTAAGAGGGGGGGGGAGGGTTAGAAGGATTACTTTATCCTATCCTAGGTATTCCTTAAAGAGGTGGTGTTTCAGGTGTTTCCGGAAGGTGGTGATTGACTCCGCTGACCTGGCGTCGTGGGGGAGTTTGTTCCACCATTGGGGTGCCAGAGCAGCGAACAGTTTTGACTGGGCTGAGCGGGAGCTGTACTTCCTCAGAGGTAGGGAGGCGAGCAGGCCAGAGGTGGATGAACGCAGTGCCCTTGTTTGGGTGTAGGGCCTGATCAGAGCCTGAAGGTACGGAGGTGCTGTTCCCCTCACAGCTCCGTAGGCAAGCACCATGGTCTTGTAGCGGATGCGAGCTTCAACTGGAAGCCAGTGGAGAGAGCGGAGGAGCGGGGTGACGTGAGAGAACTTGGGAAGGTTGAACACCAGACGGGCTGCGGCGTTCTGGATGAGTTGTAGGGGTTTAATGGAACAGGCAGGGAGCCCAGCCAACAGCGAGTTGCAGTAGTCCAGACGGGAGATGACAAGTGCCTGGATTAGGACCTGCGCCGCTTCCTGTGTGAGGCAGGGTCGTACTCTGCGAATGTTGTAGAGCATGAACCTACAGGAACGGGTCACCGCCTTGATGTTAGTTGAGAACGACAGCGTGTTGTCCAGGATCACGCCAAGGTTCTTAGCACTCTGGGAGGAGGACACAATGGAGTTGTCAACCGTGATGGCGAGATCATGGAACGGGCAGTCCTTCCCCGGGAGGAAGAGCAGATCTCCTAGACAAGTACAATTTCAAGATACAATACCTGCAAATATGTACAGTTCAATGGGGAGAAAACAAACATGTAAAAACACAAACTAAAACGACACCAAACAAATTAAAACAGATAGGCTTCAGTACTTCAAATGTTAAACTCAAAGGCTACCAACCCAAAGCCACATAGAAAAAGAAAAATCAGATAGAGCAGGAATATAAAAATCAGACAGAGCAGGAATATAAAAATCAGACAGAGCGGGAATATAAAAATCAGACAGTGTCACGCCCTGGCCTTAGTTATCTTTGTTTTCTTTATTATTTTAGTTAGGTCAGGGTGTGACATGGGGGATGTTTGTGTGTTTTTTGTCTAGTCTAGGGTGTGTGTATTGTCTAGGGGGTTTTGTAGAGTTCATGGGGTTGTGTTCAGTGTAGGTATTTATGTAAGTCTATGGTTGCCTGGATTGGTTCTCAATTAGAGACAGCTGTCTATCGTTGTCTCTGATTGAGAGCCATATTTAGGCAGCCATAGGCATTAGGGAGGTTGTGGGTAATTGTCTATGTCTTGACGTTAGTTGCTTGTGTCTGCACTTTTGTTTTGTAGCTTCACGGTCGTTTGTTGTTTTGTCTAGTTTGTATTAGTGTTCGTGTTCGTTTCTTCTTCTATTAAAAATAAGATGTATTTATATCACGCTGCGCCTTGGTCCTCTCTTTCACCTAACGACGATCGTGACAGAATTACCCACCTGTCCAGGACCAAGCAGCGTGGTAACAGGCAGCGGCAGCAGGAGCAGCGCAAGGAGGAATGGACATGGGAGCAGAGTCTGGATTACACTACGTGGGAGGAGATCGACAGGTGGGCGATCGACCCAGGGAGAATGCCGGAGCCCGCCTGGGATTCTCTGGAGCAGTGTGAGGAGGGATACCGGCGAATGGAGGCAGCATTACGACGCGGTAGGACGCCCGAGAGTCAAGCCCAAAAATTTCTTGGGGGGGGCTACAAGGGAGTGTGGCGAAGTCAGGTAGGAGACCTGAGCCAACTCCCCGAGCTTACCGTGGAGAGCGAAAGTACGGGCAGACACCGTGTTATGCGGTTAAGCGCACGGTGTCTCCTGTACGTGTGCTTAGCCCGGTGCGGTACATTCCAGCTCCACGTATCGGACGGGCTAGATTGAGCATTGAGCCAGGTGCCATGAAACCGGGCTACGGGGAGCATTCAACCAGGAAAGGTTGGGCAGGCTCGGTGCTCAAGGGAGCCAGTACGCCTGCACGGTCCGGTATATCCGGCGCCACCTCCCCGCCCCAGCCCAGTACCACCAGTGCCAACACCACGCACCAGGCTTCCAGTGCGTCTCCAGAGCCCTGTTCCTCCTCCACGCACTCGCCCTATGGTGCGTGTCTCCAGCCCAGTACACCAGTTCCGGCACCACGCACCAGGCCTACTGTGCGCCTCAGCCGGCCAGAGTCTGCCGTCTGCCCAGCGCCGTCTGCGCTGCCCGTCTGCCCAGCACCGTCTGAGCTGCCCGTCTGTCCTGAGCCTTCAAAGCCGCCCGTCTGTCCTGAGCCTTCAAAGCCGCCCGTCTGTCCTGAGCCTTCAAAGCCGCCCGTCTGTCCTGAGCCTTCAAAGCCGCCCGTCTGTCCTGAGCCTTCAGAGCCACCCGTCTGTCCTGAGCCTTCAGAGCCGCCCGCCAGTCAGGAGCAGCCAGAGCCGCCCGCCAGTCAGGAGCAGCCAGAGCCGCCCGCCAGTCAGGAGCAGCCAGAGCCGCCCGCCAGTCAGGAGCAGCCAGAGCCGCCCGCCAGTCAGGAGCAGCCAGAGCCGCCCGCCAGTCAGGAGCAGCCAAAGCCGTCAGTCAGCCAGGAGCAGCCAGAGCCGCCCGCCAGTCAGGCGCAGCCAGAGCCGCCCGCCAGTCAGGAGCAGCCAGAGCCGCCCGCCAGTCAGGAGCAGCCAGAGCCGCCCGCCAGTCAGGAGCAGCCAGAGCCGCCCGCCAGTCAGGAGCAGCCAGAGCCGCCCGCCAGTCAGGAGCAGCCAGAGCCGCCCGCCAGTCAGGAGCAGCCAAAGCCGTCAGTCAGCCAGGATCTGCAAGAGCCGTCAGTCAGCCAGGATCTGCAAGAGCCGTCAGTCAGCCAGGATCTGCCAGAGCCGTCAGTCAGCCAGGATCTGCCAGAGCCGTCAGTCAGCCAGGATCTGCCAGAGCCGTCAGTCAGCCAGGATCTGCCAGAGCCGTCAGTCAGCCAGGAGCTGCCAGAGCCGCCAGTCAGGAGCTGCCAGAGCCGCCCGCCAGTCATGAGCCGCCCGCCAGTCCGGAGCCGCCCTCCAGTCCGGAGCCGCCCTCCAGTCCGGAGCCGCACTCCAGTCCGGAGCCGCCCCTCAGTCCGGAGCCGCCACCTCAGTCTGGAGCCGCTACCTCAGTCCGGAGCCGCTACCTCAGTCCGGAGCCGCTACCTCAGTCCGGAGCCGCTACCTCAGTCCGGAGCCGCTACCTCAGTCCGGAGCTGCCCCTCAGTCCGGAGCTGCCCCTTCGTCCAGTGGCGCCCTCTAGGATGGTCTTCAGTCCGGGACTCGATGCAGGGGTCGCCACTCCAGAGGCGCCACCAAAGTGTGTATTGACTATGGTGGAGTGGGGTCCACGTCCCGCACCTGAGCCGCCGCCGTAAGAAGGCCCACCTGGACCCTCCCCTTCTGTGTCAGGTTTTGCGGCCGGAGTCCGCACCTTTGTGTGTGTGGGGGGGGGGGGGGGGTACTGTCACGCCCTGGCCTTAGTTCTCTTTGTTTTCTTTATTATTTTAGTTAGGTCAGGGTGTGACATGGGGGATGTTTGTGTGTTTTTTGTCTAGTCTAGGGTGTGTGTATTGTCTAGGGGGTTTTGTAGAGTTCATGGGGTTGTGTTCAGTGTAGGTGTTTATGTAAGTCTATGGTTGCCTGGATTGGTTCTCAGAGACAGCTGTCTATCGTTGTCTCTGATTGAGAGCCATATTTAGGCAGCCATAGGCATTAGGTAGGTTGTGGGTAATTGTCTATGTCTTGACGTTAGTTGCTTGTGTCTGCACTTTCGTTTTGTAGCTTCACGGTCGTTTGTTGTTTTGTCTAGTTTGTATTAGTGTTCGTGTTCGTTTCTTCTATTAAAAAGAAGATGTATTTATATCACGCTGCGCCTTGGTCCTCTCTTTCACCTAACGACGATCGTGACAGACAGAGCAGGAATATAAAAATCAGACAGAGCAGGAATATAAAAATCAGACAGAGCAGGAATATAAAAATCAGACAGAGCAGGGCAACGCTGTCTCCCATCTGCAAGACTAAACACTGTTGTTAAATTAGCCCTTGTAAGTGGGAGATATTATCAAATCACATTTGAAAGGCTAGTCACATGCGCCAAATAAGAGTGGTGTGGACCTTACAGTGAAATGCTTACTTACAAGACCTTAACCAACAATGCAGTTTTAAGAAAAAGAAGTATTAAGTAAAAAAAGTATTAAAGAGCAGCAGTAAAATAACAATAGCGAGGCTATATACAGGGGGTACCGGTTATTCGAGGTAATTGAGGTAATTATGTACAATTAGGTAAAGGGACTATGCATACATAATAAACAGAGTAGTAGCAGCATAAAAGGGGGGGAAATGCAAATAGTCCGGTTGGCCATTTGATTAGCTGTTCAGGACTCTTATGGCTTGGGGGTAAAAGACCTAGACTTCGCGCTCCGGTACCGCTTGCCGTGCAGTAGCAAAGAGAACAGTCTATGACTAGGGTGGCTGGAGTCTTTGACATTTTTTAGGGCCTTTCTCTGATACCGACATCCACCCTATAGGCTGTCTCATCGTTGTCGGTGAGCAGGCCTACCACTGTTGTGTCATCGGCAAACTTAATTATGGTGTTGGAGTCGTGCCTGGCCATGCAGTCATGAGTGAACAGGGAGTACAGGAGGGGACTGAGCACGCACCCATTACATGGGGGGGGGGGGGGGGTCCGCAAGGAAGTCCAGGATCCAGTTGCAGAGGGAGGTGTTTAGTCCCAGGGTCCTTAGCTTAGTGATGAGCTTTGAGAGCACTATGGTGTTGAACGCTGAGCTGTAGTCAATGAATAGCATTCTCACATAGGTGTTCCTTTTGTCCAGGTGGGAAAGAGCAGTGTAGAGTGCAATAGAGATTGCATCATCTATTGGGGCAGTATACAAATTGGAGTGTGTCTAGGGTTTCTGGGATAATGGTGTTGATGTGAGCCATGACCAGCCTTTCAAAGCACTTCATGGTTACAGACGTTAGTGCTACGGATCGGTAGTCATTTAGGCAGGTTACCTTAGTGTTCTTGGGCACAGGGACTACGGCGGTCTGCTTGAAACATGTTGGTATTACAGACTCAGTCAGGGACAGGTTGAAGATGTCAGTGAAGACACTTGCCAGCTGGTCAGCGCATGCTCGGAGAATGCGTCCTGGTAATCCATCTGGCCCTGCCGCCTTGTGAATGTTGACCTGTTTAAAGGTCTTACTCACATCGGCTACGGAGAGCGTGCCTGTGATGCTTCGTCACAGGGCATAGTTGTCACAACTTCTGCCAAAGTCGATGCCTCTCCTTGTTCGGGCGGTGTTCGGCGGTCGACGACTTCTAGCCATCGCCAATCCATTTTCCATTTGTTTTGTCTCGTTTTCCCACACACCTGGTTTTAATCTCCCAATTACTGGTCATGTATTTAACCCTCTGTTTCCCCCATGTCTTTGTGTGTGATTGTTTTTAGTTCATGTCGGTACGTTTCCGGTTGGTTTTGTCCGGGTGCTGTTTTCACCCGTGTTTTGTGGCAACCATTAATGTTCGCACATTGGTACTGTTACTGGTGCTATTTTCTTGAGTAAAGTGCATTGTTCACTCATCTCTGCTCTCCTGCGCCTGACTTCATGCACCAGTTACACCCACCGCCTGACAATAGTGGGATTTCTTATAAGCTCCCGCTCATTGAAAGCGGCAGCTCTACCCGTTAGCTCAGTGCGGATGTTTCCTGTAATCCATGGCTTCTGGTTGGGATATGTACGTACAGTCACTGTGGGGGACAATGTCATCGATGCACTTATTGATGAAGCCAGTGACTGATGTGGTGTACTCCTCAATGCCATCTGATGAATTTCGGAACAAATTCCAGGCTGTGCTAGCAAAACAGTACTCTAGCTTAGCATCGGCTTCATCTGACCACTTTTTTATTGACCAAATCACTGGTGCTTCGTGCTTTAGTTTTTGCTTGTAAGCATAATCAGGAGGATATAATTATGTTCAGATTTGCCAAATGGAGGGTGAGGGAGAGCTTTGTAAGCTTCTGTGTATGTGGAGTAAAGGTGGTCTAGAGTTTATTTCCCTCTGGTTGCACATTTAACATGCTGGTAGAAATTAGGTAAAACTGAAGTTTCCGGCTGGATAACCTACTGGCTACCCGCGGACGTTCAGATCGGGGTCTGTTGGTTCCATCCCCCTCACCCCCTTTCCGATACCCATGGAGCTGGGAGGGGCAGTGCGCAGGGAGACCGTAGGGGGTTCCAGCACGTGCACCATCTGTGGCCGCAGAGGTCACACTGCCGGTCGGTGCCGGGTTGGTTCCTCTGGGTATCGAGGCAGCAGGCAGGGCGCTCTGGCGTCACCCCAGGTGAGCCGGCACCATTCTCACCCAGAGCCCTCTGTTGCACATATGTTTTTATAATTCACTTTTCCTGAGTTTTCCCCGCATTCCCAGCATAAGGCGCTCGTCGATTCAGGCGCGGTTGGTAATTTTATAGATAGATCGTTCGCCCTTAGTTTAGGGATACCCATTGTTCTCGTGGCTGTGCCCTTCCCCGTTCACGCCTTAGATAGTCGACCATTAGTGTCAGGGTTGATTAGGGAGGCCACCGCAGGTGTTCATAATATTTTGTGCAATCAGTAGGTTGTAATCTCATTGAGCAACGTCTCAACCAAATATTACAGAATTGTCCACATTGAAAGTTCATGATTTTTGTTTTTTCACACCACCCATTCCCTACAGGCCAACAAACCATATAAAAGAGCCATGATATCTAGGTTCTGAGTACAGTGGAACTCTGATTTCTCATCACTGAGTTACTGCATCTTATTTGGGTAAGAAAGCTGACATCTTATATGATTATATTCAACCTTTATTTAACTAGGCAAGTCAGTTAAGAACAAATTCTTATTTACCTAGAAACAGTGGGTTAACTGCCTTGTTCAGGGGAAGAACGACAGATTTGTACCTTGTCTGCTCGGGGATTCGATCTAGAAACCTTTCATTTACTGGCCCAACGCTCTAACCACTAGGATACCTGCCAGGATACCTTACTTGTCATGTAATGGATGGATCCCATGGCCTAACTCATTTGACTCTGCTGTTGAATATAACACATTGCAATAAGTGTTGACTATAATTTTCATACTTGTACTTACTATTTGTGGCTCTGAGTGCCATCCATATAGCTTTAAAAATATATGAATTTGTATTTTAACACCCTTAAGTTCAAATCTGGGCCTCGAAGCCACTGCTTTTTTGTTTTTCATTCTTCCCCTCCTATCAGGAACTGACTTAGAACTGTGACACCAGGTGGGTGCAATCAATCATCAGATATAACAGAAAACCAGTAGCAGTCTGGCCCTTGTAGTGTAAGATTTGAACAACCCTGCTGTAATTGTCTCCCTAGGCAGACCGGTTGCCTTCCACATTAACAATGCTCCAGTGCTGTTGTTGTAGGTAAGGTAACAATCCCTTTGGATCATCCT
Source organism: Salvelinus alpinus (assembly GCF_045679555.1). Lineage (NCBI taxonomy): Eukaryota > Metazoa > Chordata > Actinopteri > Salmoniformes > Salmonidae > Salvelinus > Salvelinus alpinus. The sequence goes on from NC_092091.1 coordinate 70,379,604, forward strand.
GTGGCCTCATCTGACACAATAGCTAAGCAAAATGATTGGTCATCGGTCTCAATTAAATATCAAATTGATCACATTTTATCATATATTTTAGTCTTCACTTGCTTTGTAGAGTCACCATGATCGTTTAAGAAGCCAAGGTGTTCACTGGAGGAGATATACTGTACGCAGGCACCATGAACAGTATCTGCATACAACTCCGTGGCACAATGGATTCAAGCCATTGCATCGGCCACCCTTGAAGGGCTGTGTCACGTTCGTCGTTACTTGAAAGAGAGAACCAAGGCGCAGCGTGATATAAATACATTCTTCTCTTTATTAGAAGAAGACAAACGAAACGAACACTATACAAACTAAATCAAAACAACAAACTGACGAACGTGAAGCTATACAAAACAAATAAGTGCAGACACTGGCAACATAGACATAGACAATCACCCACAACCTACCTAATGACTATGGCTGCCTAAATATGGCTCCCAATCAGAGACAACGATAGACAGCTGTCTCTAATTGAGAACCAATCTAGGCAACCATAGACTTACATAAACACCTACAATGAACACAACCCCATGAACTCTACAAACACCCCCTAGACAATACAAACACCCTCGACGAGACAAAAACACACAAACATCCCCCATGTCACACCCTGACCTAACTAAAATAATAAAGAAAACAAAGATAACTAAGGCCAGGGCGTGACAGTACCCCCCCCCCCCCCCCCCCCAAAGGTGCGGACTCCGGCCGCAAAACCTGACACAGAAGGGGAGGGTCCGGGTGGGCCTTCCTACGGCGGCAGCTCGGGTGCGGGACGTGGACCCCACTCCACCATAGTCAATACCCGCTTAGGTGGCCTCCGAGGAACGAGGACCCTTGCAGCGAGTCCCGGACTGAAGACCATCGTAGAGGGCGCCACTGGACGGAGGGGCAGCTCCGGACTGAGGGGCAACTCCGGACTGAGGGGCAACTCCGGCCTGGAGGGCAACTCATGACTGGAGGGCGGCTCATGACTGGAGGGCGGCTCATGACTGGAGGGCGGCTCATGACTGGAGGGCGGCTCATGACTGGAGGGCGGCTCATGACTGGAGGGCGGCTCATGACTGGAGGGCGGCTCATGACTGGAGGGCGGCTCCTGACTGGCGGGCGGCTCCTGACTGGCGGGCGGCTCTGGCAGCTCCTGACTGGCGGGCGGCTCTGGCAGCTCCTGACTGGCGGGCGGCTCTGGCACCTCCTGACTGGCGGGCGGCTCCTGACTGGCGGGCGGCTCTGGCAGCTCCTGACTGGCGGGCGGCTCTGGCGGCTCCTGACTGGCGGGCGGCTCTGGCGGCTCCTGACTGGCGGGCGGCTCTGGCGGCTCCTGACTGGCGGGCGGCTCTGGCGGCTCCTGACTGGCGGGCGGCTCTGGCGGCTTCTGACTGGCGGGCGGCTCTGGCGGCTCCTGACTGGCGGGCGGCTCTGGTGGCTCCTGACTGGCGGGCGGCTCTGGCGGCTCCTGACTGGCGGGCGGCTCTGGCGGCTCCTGGCTGGCGGGCGGCTCTGGCGGCTCCTGACTGACGGACGGCTCTAGCAGCTCCTGACTGACGGACGGCTCTGACGGCTCGGGACAGACGGGCGGCTCTGACGGCTCGGGACAGACGGACGGCTCAGATGGCGCTGGGCAGGCAGGCAGCTCAGATGGCGCTGGGCAGGCAGGCAGCTCAGATGGCGCTGGGCAGGCAGGCAGCTCAGATGGCGCTGGGCAGGCGGACAGCGCAGACGGCGCTGGGCAGACGGCAGACTCTGGCCGGCTGAGGCGCACAGTAGGCCTGGTACGTGGTGCCGGAACTGGTGGTACCGGGCTAAGGACACGCACCTCAAGGCTAGTGCGTGGAGGAGGAACAGGGCTCTGGAGACGCACTGGAAGCCTGGTGCGTGGTGTTGGCACTGGGGGTACTGGGCTGGGGCGGGGAGGTGGCGCCGGATATACCAGACCGTGCAGGCGTACTGGCTCCCTTGAGCACCGAGCCTGCCCAACCTTACCTGGTTGAATGCTCCCCGTAGCATGACCAGTGCGGGGAGGTGGAATAACCCGCACTGGGCTGTGTTGGCGAACCGGGGACACCATGCGTAAGGCTGGTGCCATGTATGCCGGCCCGAGGAGACGTACTGGAGGCCAGATACGTTGAGCCGGCTTCATGGCACCTGGCTCGATGCCAACTCTAGCCCGGCCGATACGTGGAGCTGGAATGTACCGCACCGGGCTAAGCACACGTACAGGAGACACCGTGCGCTCTTCCGCATAACACGGTGTCTGCCCGTACTCTCGCTCTCCACGGTAAGCACGGGGAGTTGGCGCAGGTCTCCTACCTGACTTTGCCACACTCCCTCTTAGCCACCCCCCAAGAAATTTTTGGGGCTGACTCTCAGGCTTCCAGCCTCGCTTCCGTGCTGCCTCCTCATACCACCGCCTCTCGGCTCTAGCTGCCTCCAGCTCTTCACGAGGGCGGCGATACTCTCCAGCCTGAACCCAAGGTCCCTTACCGTCCAGTATTTCTTCCCAAGTCCATGAATCCTGTGTTCGCTGCTCCTGCTGCTGCTGCCGCTTACCACGCTGCTTGGTCCGAGTGTGGTGGGTGATTCTGTCACGTTCGTCGTTACGTGAAAGAGGGGACCAAGGCGCAGCGTGATATAAATACATTCTTCTCTTTATTAGAAGAAGACAAACGAAACGAACACTATACAAACTAAATCAAAACAACAAACCGACGAACGTGAAGCTATACAAAACAAATAAGTGCAGACACTGGCAACTTACACATAGACATAGACAATCACCCACAACCTACCTAATGACTATGGCTGCCTAAATATGGCTCCCAATCAGAGACAACGATAGACAGCTGTCTCTAATTGAGAACCAATCTAGGCAACCATAGACTTACATAAACGCCTACAATGAACACAACCCCATGAACTCTACAAACACCCCCTAGACAATACAAACACCCTCGACGAGACAAAAACACACAAACATCCCCCATGTCACACCCTGACCTAACTAAAATAATAAAGAAAACAAAGATAACTAAGGCCAGGGCGTGACAGGCTGTGAGTAACCCTTTGCCACAATTTGAAATCCTTGGACAATTTGTCCATTTGATGACAATGTAAATCCATTCACATACTTTTCATTCCTATGACTAGCTGGGCCAGGTTGAGAGAATCTGGTCCCACTTTAAAAGGAACTACAGCATACGTAAAGATGTTATAAGCACTACATAGATGCTTCACAAATAATATATAATCTGACGTCAATCTATAAACAGTGTATTAAGGGTGACATAACAGCTCCCTATGTAGGGTGCATTGACAAAATGCAACTTCAACAGAAACGTATATAACATACATAAAATGCACTTCATAGATGCTTCACAAAAAATCTATGAGCTTTTTAAAGGGCAACATAACACTTTTTTTGTTTTGAGGCACACTGAACAGTGTCTGTGCCAACAGTTTAACATAAAGGGAGAGAGTGAAAGCATCTACATCCCTAAAACCTCCAGCCAAAGATCGGTACATTTTCAAAAAAGTTGTATTATACCAGTCCATCTGGGTGTGGAATTATAACATAGTATTGAAGGGTAATTCTACCACTTTTAAACCTCATATTCATTATCTCCAGCACCAAACCAATGTCTACATATGTGAAAACGGTGCGTTTCTATAATCTGTGGTTAAAAAGATGAGGAGTAAAGTCCTAACAAACGCAGGGTAGGACTAAAAGTAAGAAAAACACTGATTTCAAAACCTGCGATGTCACAAATGCCACATACAGTATTACAAATAAGCCTTGTCAATCAAAAATACACATTAAATATGAACTGTAATCATGTCCTCTTTAATGTCTTTAATCCTTTTTTTCTGCCATCCCCTTCTTTCCTCATCTACTCCCCTTCTTTCCTCCTCTACTCCCCTTCTTTCCTCATCTACTCCCCTTCTTTTCTCATCTACTCCCCTTCTTTCCTCATCTACTCCCCTTCTTTCCTCATCTACTCCCCTTCTTTCCTCATCTACTCCCCTTCTTTCCTCCTCTACTCCCCTTCTTTCCTCCTCTACTCCCCTTCTTTCCTCATCTACTCCCCTTCTTTCCTCCTCTACTCCCCTTCTTTCCTCATCTACTCCCCTTCTTTCCTCCTCTACTCCCCTTCTTTCCTCCTCTACTCCCCTTCTTTCCTCATCTACTCCCCTTCTTTCCTCCTCTACTCCCCCTTTGTTCATCTGATTTCACCTGTTTTCTGGAACCCATCCAACTTCCCAGATGATTTCAACACACTGTATCACCTATCATGTCCTGTTGTTGTAGTGTTAAGAAACCTGTTGGCCCAGTTTACAGTACACATATTAACAGTGTTGGTTATCAGATCTTAATGAGTCTTTTGCACTAAAACTTGTCTTTTCTTACTGCCATTGGCTTTGCTTATAGCTGCTTTTTTGAGGAAAAGTGTACTTACTACAACGGTGATATGTAGTTGTCCTACCTAGCTACCTTAAGATAAATGCAAGTCGCTCTGGATAAGAGCGTCTGCTAAATGACTCAAATGTAAAATGTAGTAAGTAAGAACTTTTCATAGTGAGGAATTTAACTTCCTTGAGACACCTCTCTGGTTTAGTGGAATGAAAAAAACGTTTTTGTGAGGAGTGGAATGAGGAAAGCAAGAAATCTAGACCATAGAAAGGTACAGTACACTCTGCCAAGTTGGTATGCAGTATGTGAAACTTCCTTCATGTTTGATAAGTCACTCTCACTTTGATGATAAGATCTTAACAAGCTGGCTTCATAAGCCTGACTGTGAATGAATAAAATAATGTTGTCATCAATCCAATACGAAGATGGTTATATTTGGAGCTGGTGTTCACCAAATGCCTCTATTTCTTTGGGTCCCTCTGGCCACAGAGAAGAACTGGTGCCTCATTTATAAACGTTGAGTATGTACAAAAAAATCATAAGAAATACCAAAACATGTGTTAGCCAGGTTTCATGCAAAAGCTGGCATTCATAAAAAGTGAACTTGACGTGAGAATACGCTTAGCTTTCCGCAAACTTTAGACTATGCATACGCACAGTTTCTAATGGTTGAAGTATTGCATTGCAAACTTTAGACTATGCATACGCACAGTTTCTAATGGTTGAAGTATTGCATTGCAAGCAAGCAAGTAGCTTAATAGTTTGTGAGATATGATGATACACTTATTAACTTACTAGGTTCATTTCAATGGAACTGTCTCATGTAGTATTTCCAGTTTTAGCAGGTGAGTGTGGGAGTCAGGTGTAGAAACTCACCTAGGTACATTCTCATTACTAAAAATTCTACACCCCCTTGTACTTCTTCACATTTTATTGTGTTACAAAGTGGGATTAAAATGGATTGAATTGTTATTTTTTGTCAACGATCAACACAACCTACTTTGAGGATTTCGAAAATCTCCCTGGTCTTTGTAGTTGAATCTGTGCTGGACATTCAATACTTGACTGAGGAACCTTACAGGTGTTGTGAGAATGAGGGACAGAGGAAGGGGTAGTCATTCAAAAATCATGTCATTATTTCACACAGAGTGAGTCCATATAACTTATTATGTGATTTGTTAAGCCAATTTTTACTTCTGAAATAATTTAGGCTTGCCTAAACAAAGCGGGTGAATACTTATGCAATGACTATATTTTAGTTTAAATTTGTATAGGTATTTTATTTTGTGTAGCTCAAAAACAATAAAATAGAATTCAATCTATTTCAATCCCACGTTGTAATGCAAAAAATGTGAAAAAAGTTCAAGGGGGGTGTTGACTTTCTATAGGCCCTTTTCTATAGGTACCTAGAACTGGTGTGTGTGGGAGTACGCTGTAGAAACTCCTCCAACCCCATCTAAATATAAATAGAGCTACGTAGCCAGTGATGTTTATCCAGCGCACAGTTAGTCTGATACGACACACCCAGGTAAGGGAAGCTTATTCATCATTTCTGTCAGTTAAATTCTGCACTGCCCTTTATGAGGATTTGAATGTGGTAGTTCCTTATGAACAGGACACAGGAGGCTGCTTGACACTACTTTTCTTTTTTGAGTTCAACCTTGGATGTAGAATAATTACATTGTAATTTGTTATATTGATTTGATTTTAAACATACTGTACATGTTATTTGGTACATACATGAACTAACATTTTTAATTTGTAAAAGACTAGGAATATTTGGGTCATTCAAATCTTTTGGGTAGTGTAACTTCACTATACTGTATCTTTTTGTTATCAACTAATTTAAACATTCTTTCATAAAGAGCACATGTTTTTTAATCATTTTTTATTAAGTTGAACATCTCAAGAGGTTATTAACAAAAAGAACTATAGTTTTCCTGTATATACACCCTCGTTATTGTTATTTTATTGTTGCTGTTTGTGTTTTTACTTTAGTTTATTTAGTAAATATTTTCTTAACTGCATTGTTGGTTAAGGTCTTGTAAATAAGAATTTCACGGTAAGGTCTACCTGTTGTATTCGGAGTGTGGAACAAATTAGATTTGAGGTACCTATTATATTACAAATAAAGTAACAGGGTTGACAAATTCATCTTAAATCAGCCATAAATCCATCCCCTCGTGACGGGGGAGTGGAAGCTTGTGTGAAACAGAGAAGGGCAATTGAAGGCAAGCTGCATGTTTTTTTTCCTTTTTTTTCTTCTATTTATCGTTACAAAAAATTATTCCTGTCTGACTATGGGTAACCAGGTTGACGTGCTATGCGCAACCCGCTCAGTTTCCCACCAAAAAACACGAGAAAATGGCCAAAAAGAGTAGAACCAGCTCACCTGCTTTCACACTTTGATTTGATTATTAGATGTTAAATGTTTCTTTAAAAAAATATATTTAAAAAGGAATAGTTTCACCATGTTAAGTTCACGTAACAGTATTGACCTTAAACTGAGGGACAGACATTTCATTAGATCAATCACTAATCACATAAAAAAAAATTATCATCTTCAGAAATGGCTGTCAAAGTAACAAATTAACTAGGGCTTTACAGTGATAGTGAAAATGAAGAAATGTGAGGGTTAAGTGGGTTAAATCTTCCCAGAAGTCACAGAGGGTGCACAAAGGGACATGTCAAAATGCAGAATTTTGGTACTTTTGAAATGATTTATTCACATGCAAAAACATATTTATTGAATTTTCCTAGTGGTCTGTATTAAATGTCACTTCATTTAATATAACAGGCTTTTCAAATCCAATACAATTTGTACTTAAACATGTTTTACTGTGGCAAACATTTGGTTGCAGTTGATCATCTCACATGGTTCTATTGAGTTAGCTTCGGCTAAGTTGTAATGCTGTATGTCTAATATGTTGTCTCGCTGTATCTGTATAAGTATTTGTCTTGTAGAATCATCATGATGAAGTACACAGTGAAAGTGTTTACTGGAGAAATTATGTTTGCCGGAACATGGAACAGTGTTTACGTTAAACTGGTCAGCACAAACGGAGAAAGTGAACGCACGTACATCCCTAAAACCGCCAGCCAAGGATCGGTAAGTTTTTTAAAAATGAAGTTGCGTTATGCCACATTCCATCTGGGTGTGGAAGTGAAACAAAGTATTAAACCTCCTGTACTGTCAGAAAGGCCAAATTAAAGCTACATTCTGGGATTTGAAAAACAACAAAACAAACAGGCTCAACTTAGTTGACATTGAGAGAACATTGTTTGTTTTCTGGGATCATTCTAACTGGGATCATGTCATCTATCTCTCTAAAGGTGATTGAGCACAATGTGTTCTGTCCCTTCTCCCTGGGCCATCTGGAGTTTGTGGTACTGGAAACAGAGCCATACTGCCTGCTCGGCTACATCAAAAATGACTGGTTCTGCTCTAAAGTAGTGGTGACCACACCAGAAGGAGACACGGCCAACTTCCCCTGTTACCACTGGATCTCAGGCTATGTGCCGCTGATGATCAGAGAGGGCACTGGTCAGTATGTTGATATATAGATCATTGTCTAGGTTAAGCTCTGAGTATACCTGCTGTGCCTATGACACACAGCTATAGGTCAGCTAGCTGAATGTCATTTGTAGTAAAATCATATTTTATTTGTCACGTGCCGAATACAACCGGTGTAGACCTTACCGTAAAATGCCTACTTAAAATGCCTAAGTCCTTAAGCAACAATGCAGAATTAAAAAAATTAAGTAAATATTTAGTAAATAAACTAGAGTAAATAACGCAATAAAATGACAATAACGAGGCTAAATACAAGGGGTACCGGTACCGAGTCAATGTGCAGGGGTACAGGCTAGTTAGGGTAATTGAGGTACTATGTACATGAAGGGTATGCGTAAAGTGCATAGATAATTACCAGAGAATAGCAGCAGCGTATGTGAGTCAATATGCAGGGGTAAGGGTTAGTCGAGGTAATTGAGGTACTACGTACATGAAGGGCAGGTGTAAAGATAACAGATAATAACCAGAGAATAGCAGCAGCGTATGTGAGTCAATATGCAGGGGTAAAGGTTAGTTGAGGTAATTGAGGTACTACGTACATGAAGGGCAGGTGTAAAGATAACAGATAATAGCCAGAGAATAGCAGCAGCATATGTGAATGTATTAATATGAATAAAGAGGGGTTCATTGAAAAAAGTCTGGGTAGTCATAGTTTATTTTGAAGTGTGTATGAAAGGGTCCATATTTATGGAATAATGGTCGATATACACAGTGGATTTCTTAAGATATTGACCAATACATAAAAACATGAAAATTATCAACATTTCTGGTCTTTTGTATACAAGGTAAGCTAATATTCAATGAGACCTACCGAAGGGCCATAGAGGAGAGAAAGAAGGAGCTGCAGAGTCGCTGTGAGGTGTACCGGTGAGCTTTGTGGAAACATTACTAAAGATACAGTAGCTAATTTAAACAACATCCAAATAAAAACATAACTCTTACACACAGATAAATTGATGTGCAATTGGAATAAAAGAGGCAGGTGGCTTAGCCATTAAGAGCGCTGGGCCAGCACCGACTAGGTTAATAATCTGTTGTTATGCACTTGAGCAAGGCACTTAACCCTAATTGCTCTGGATAAGTGTCTGCTTAACAACATAATTTTTATATAAGCCCCCTCCCTTTTTGCATGGTTTAGGCCTGGGTTCAAATACTATTGGAAATCTTTCAAATACTTTGAGCATTTAGTTTAGCCTGCCTGGAGTAGCAGGTGGGCGGGGTTTGCACTTAAAATAATCAACCCAGGTCTGGTATGGTAGTGTGTAATAGTGAATGACAGGGTGTGTATCCCGTCTTGATTTACCGTGTCTATTCCCTTCAGCTGGAGTATATATGCCGAGGGTCTACCCCAAATAATGAAAGTTGCCAGCGCTTCTGGTCTCCCTGCTGAGGTCCGCTTCTCTTTCACCAAGGACTTGGAGATGAAGTTCACAGCAGCCAAAGTGTAAGTTAGAGCACTGGTTCTCAACCTTTTTTGCTTACTGTACCCCAATCCCAGTTAGCTCTGTGTGGAGTACACCTGAAGTACCCCCTTCGTGTGAATTTCACCTTTTGGCCTATTTTCTTATGGGTCTTCCCAAGTACAGACCAAGAACCCCCAGGGGTACATGGATCCCAGGTTGAGAACCATGAGGCAACACCAGGAAATGCATTCGATCTGTCATTATCTATGTTGGCATGTCCCCAACATACCTGTGAAAATATTTCCTTTAAAAAATATACATCTAACAAGCCATTCAGCCATTTAGCAGAAATTGTATATATGTTATATACACTCAACAAAAACATAAACATAACGTAAAGTGTTTCATGAGCTGAAATAAAAGATACCAGAAATTGTCCATACGCACAAAAAGCTTATTTCTCTCAGATTTTGTGCACGAATTTGCTTACATCCCTGTTAGTGAGCATTTCTCTTTTGGCAAGATAATCCATCCACCTGACAAGTGTGGCATATCAAGAAGCTGATTAAACAGCATGATCATTACACAGGTGCACCTGTGGCATTTGTCAAAAAACACAATGCCAAAATGTCTGAAGTTTTGAGTGAGTGTGCATTTGGTCTGCTGACTGCAAGAATGTCCACCAGAGCAGTTGTCAGAAGAATTGAATGTTCACTTCTCTACCATAAGTCGCCTCCAACGTCGTTTTAGAGAATCTGGCAGTACGTCCAACCGGCTTCATAACCGCAGACCAAGTGTAACCGCGCCAGCCCAGGACCTTCTTCACCTGCGGGATCGTCTGAGAACAGCCACCCGGACTGCTGATGAAACTATGGGTTTGCACAACCGAAGAATTTCTGCACAAACTGTCAGACACCTTCTCAGGAAAGCTCATCTGCGTGCTCGTCGTCCTCACTAGAATCTTGACCTGACTGCAGTTTGGCGTCATAACCGACTTCAGTGGGGAAATGCTCACCTTCGATGGCCACTGGCACGCTGGAGAAGTGTGCTCGTTGCTTTGCGGATGAATCCCAGTTGGTGTCGTGTGGGCGAGCGGTTTGCTGATATCAACATTGTGAACAGTGTGCCCCATGGTGGCGGTGGGGTAATGGTATGGGGAGGAATAAGCTACGGACAAAGAACCAAATTGCATTTTATCGATGGCAATTTGAATGCACAGAGATAACGTGATGAGAGCCTGAGGCCCATTGTCGTGCCATTTATCCTCCGCCATCACCTTATTTTTCAGCATGATAATGCATGTCGCAAGGATCTGTACAAAATTCCTGGAAGCTGAAAATGTCCCAGTTCTTCCATGGCCTGCATGCTCACCAGACATGTCACCCATTGAGCATGTTTGGGATGCTCTGGACCAACATGTACGACAGCGCTTTCCAGCCAATATCTAGCAACTTCGCACAGCCATTGAAGAGGAGTGGGACAACATTCCACAGGCAACGATCAATAGCTTGATTAACTCTATGCGATGGAGATGTGTCGCACTACCTGAGGCAAATGGTAGTCACACCAGATACTGACTGGTTTTCTGATCCACGCCCCTACCTTTTTTTTGGTATCTTTGTCCAACAGATGCAAATCTGTATTCCCAGTCATGTAAAATCCAAAATGTATTTATTTAAATTGACTGACATCAATTGACTCTTTGAAATTGTTGCATGTTGCGTTTACATTTTTGTTCAATGTATGTTATACTGTATATGTTATGTATATGTTATATATTTATTTATTACATAAATATAATAAATGAATACATGCCATTTAGCAGACACTTTTAGCAAAAGAAACATACAGTGCGTTTATGCTTTTTTCACATAGGGTGGCCCCAGCAGGAATCAAACCCACTATCATTGTAGCCATGTTCTACCAACTGGCCACACAGGACTATAGGAACACATTTAACCCAAAGAGCAGACATTTATCAAATTGCGATTGACACATATTCAATATATGTGGCCTGTGCATGAATCAACCACCCAAGGGGGAGGATGAAGAGTAAGGGACCCAACACAGACACCTGGGGGACACTCTGGTGGTGTTAAAACCATTCTCTAACCAAATGCACCATCCAACGAAGTCTTTTGCATGTTGAAGTTCATTTCCTTCTCTGTCCCGGCAGATGGGTGAAGCTGAAACTAGCAGGACTGTCCACCAACAAGGAACAATGGAAGAGCCTAGATGAGCTCAGTCAAGTCTTCAATAGCCACACGACTGATGTTTATGGTAAGGTCTGGTCAGTAGTGTCTGTCTTGAATAAGTCATGGATTCAAATGGTTTACTCATTATTATTTGATTATTTTGTTATCTATTAGACTATGTCAAAAAGAACTGGAAGGAGGATGAGTTTTTCGGGTATCAGCTTCTGAACGGCATCAACCCCATGATGATCCATCGCTGCTCCAAGCTTCCAGAGAACTTCCCCGTCACAGAAGACATGGTGAAGGCTTCCCTTTTTGGAAAAAGCCTTGAGGAGGAAATTCAGGTTTGTTACTCATCGTTCTGTTATTGCTCTAGTGGTTTCTTCCTCAGTAATTTGTGTGTAGTACATTACATTGTGTCAGTAGCCTACATAATTATTTGGTATGGTGTTGATGGTGTTCCTAACTCATTCGTGTCCTAACCTAAACAGAAAGGTAACATCTTTCTGGTTGACTACAAGCGCCTGCATGGAGTGACTGCAAACGTGATCAATGGGAAACAGCACTTCTTGGCTGCTCCTCTCTGCTTCCTCTACATGACTCCAGAAGATAAGCTCATGCCCATCGCAATCCAGGTACATCTCACATGAGAGTGAAATGTAGAGTTCTGAACTCCACATTGAAGAAGCTCAACAGAACATTTGCCACTGGGGATGCTCTTGAGCCAAAAGGGGTCCCCTAAATGGACAGAAATATTGCCCAGAAATGACCTATTTGACCAGAAAGCAAAAACCATGAGCAAAAGCATATACTGATTTTGTGTTATCACGAGTAAAACATTTGATTAATGTTAGCCACATTTTTAAGTAAACAATTAACAATTCAACCTATGAATGTCTTTAAATTAATTATAGTGACAATATACGCATTCTCAATTAAGGAATATTGTGTGTGTATATTGTCACTATCATTAATTTAAAGACATACATAAGATGAACTGTTAATTGCTTACTTAACTTTGTCTTGAGTGTTGTCTGAATGGTACATGATATAACATTAACCATGATTGTTCCATTTCCTTTTACAGCTGAAGCAGGATCCTGGAAAAGACAACCCCATCTTCCTTCCTACTGACTCTAAGTATGACTGGCTCCTGGCCAAGATCTTTGTGAGGAACGCTGACTTCGCTGAACATGAGCTGAACTTTCACTTGCTGAGGACTCACCTGCTGGCTGAGGTGTTTGCCGTGTCGACACTGCGTAACCTACCAATGGTGCATCCCATCTACAAGGTACCTACCTGGTGCTCTGTTTGCAGACAGTATGTTTTCAACTGTTATTAAACAATATCTGTGTAAGTTATTTTCCAATCAACTGAATATGTATAACATGATAATTCAAGAGAAACCTTAGGAATTCGAAAAATATCTATACAAAATGCATGTATTTTCTTTTAATAATTGAAAGTTGGAGTAGATTGTAGTACAGTAAAATACATAGCTTCTTTAGTTGTGCATTTAATGTATGATTGTTCCATCTTTCTCCATAGCTCCTGATCTCTCACTTCCGCTACACTCTGCAGAGCAACACTCTGGCTAGAAAGGCCCTCATATCAGAGAAGGGGGTGATCACAGAGGTACTGCCTATCCCATTCTTATATTGTTGTGTTCTATAATACGCTAAGACTTATGGAATGTCACAATGCTAGTGGATACTGATACCAGTATTTCGCAGACCACATGAGTCGCTCGCCAAATAGTTTTCCACCGCAAATTGTCAAAAACAAATCTCACAAGTCTTAGACACCATCTAATCAATGCAACATTATTCCACCCCTGGTTCGCCACTATTGGCTTAAAAAGCGAAACCTCACACAATATCTGCTAATTAATTTCCACAATATTGCTCCCGTCTGTTTGTGTGATGCGTGCGTTTGTCTAACATTCCGTCCGTGTGTAACCAGTTGTGATAACCGTATTGTGGGTTCACAAAAATACTTTCCCAAAAACCTTCTTAATTAAATGTTAAATGCAAAGTAGGCTTACTGGCAGAAGCATTCCACATAAGTATAGAATTTGTATCTATTATGTGTTATTTGCTAACTTTAAAAAACATGAGCTGGCACACACTCAGAAAAATGTGTTTGTGTGGAGGTGCTGACTAACAGCAAATAAACTATAAACTATCAAAATAAAGAGTGTCGCACACTCCATATATAAACTCCCAGTCATTTAATGGGTATTTACCAACGTTTCGGCATCCCTGTACCTTCTTCATGGTAATGTCATGAATACTTGAACCAGGTTATGTAGACAAACAGTGTAATTAGTGCAACCAATGACAATAGTGAAGGGAGTGTCATAATGATTTAGTTAATTTGAATTAATTAGTGAAACTGTTAAAAAACAATAGTTTGTGGCATGTTAAATATATTAGGTTATTATCATATAGAAACAGAATTGAATATTGTACATAATATTAGCATCAACATACATTGTTTAATTGTTTTGTATTTCATTTCATTTGTTACATGTAATCTTTAGTTCAATCTTAATGCATAATAAGCATCAACAGTGGGAACATATTAGGTGTGCGCTAATAAGCTGTAGAAAGAATATATACATTTTTAAGACTTATTCATAAAAGAAAGAATTGTTCATAAGAAGGGCCTGAGATCAAAGTCAATATTCAGACCACTACGGGTCAATGTTTTTAGATAGAATATCCAGTAAGCCTCCCTTTGTGGTAGTAGGACCTCAATGTCACCTCCTCTCCTTGGTAGAGCAACATGCTCAATGCCTGTGTATTTGAGGGAGGAGATTATATATATCATTTAAAAAAAAACATATTTAACCCCTTATTGGCACAAACTACCTCCATACTTCCATTACTTCTGTTTGTATGGTTTATCTTCAGACGAGTCCCGTAGAGTTAAACAGAGAACACCATCGTGTTCGTGAGAGTCTCCCCTTTCCATAGCGACCCAAATGGTTAGAACGCTACAGACAGAAGTTGGCTGAGTCCTGTGACACTTGAAGTGGTCAAAGAGCAAAACGGAGAAGAACACCATCGTGAGAGTCTCCCCTTTCCATTATAGTTTCTGAACCAAATAAAATGGTGAAAACAACATGATTTGGGAATAAAAACAATTAAATAGCATTTTTTAGGGGGGGAAATCACCGATTTTATAGGGCCACCCTTAGCGCTGTTTATTAACCATTATTTTACGAGGTATATTAATAAAAACAGCGCACTATCTTCTCTTGTACACTGAGGACCTGGGGAAGAGTTGCAGGGGAGAGGAGAAGAATGTGCCTATTTGGAAGCTAGAGAGAAATGTGTAGCTTGTGGCGTTTCATTTTTTAAATGTAGCTTTCATACTAGAAAAGGTTGGAGACCTCTGAGTTAGCACTAGCAGTGCATTCAAAAGTCTAGGGAAAGAGCACGGCATTTCGAAAAAATATGCACAGATTTGGAATCCCCCTGCATTCCCCATACTTTTGAATGCACGGCTAACTGATACAATTCATTTTCACTATCATTGCTACGTTCTCCAAACATTCTAGCCAAATTATTTTGGATTTGCTAAATTACCAGCTAGCATATTTAAAAACTGTTTGGATGAAACAACAACACTAGGTAAATCTAAAATAAGGCGTTCTGAACACTACGATTATACAATTTTAACATTGGGGTACCTCTCACATTTGACGAATCAGTCAAGCCAAATCGTAATGAGCTGGTTATCGTTATGAGACGTACACCTAGCGACACATACCTCAGTAGAGTGATTCAATCATCAGGCTGAACTCTGTCACGTTTGTAGTGTTGTGATACATTTCTGTGAATCTCTCAGCCGTAAAATGTTTATTAATAGCCCCACCGTTCCAGGCCGATCTCCCCACCGCCCTGCCCGCCGGAGCTCACCAGCCAAAGGCCTTCCATCTCTCTCTGTGTCTCTTTCTCCGGCTACCCTCCCCCACCTCAGGTCCCTTTCTATCTACCAGTGTCTACCTTTCTCACAGGTCTCGCTGCCACCACTGCAGCGTCTCACCTTCTTTCACCTCAATGACCTCTCACATCCCTACCTACTCAGCCAGTTACAGTTGCCGCCCTTCAAGGTGCGATGCTGTCCCAGTTCAGTAAACCGACTGCCTCTTTGATCCAGTCATCACAGCAAAGCCCCGCCCTCCGGCCAACCACTCCGTGTCTATGGCCACCCCGGCTCATTCTCCACCCACTCCCTGATCCTCAATCCGCCTCCAGTCTCTTCCTCTCTCTGCCAGCAGATCGTACAAGGTGCAGACGTTAATCTTGCCGCTCTCCTCACTCCTTCTACCGCACAGGCCTTACTCCGCATCTTCGACTGCAGCCTCTTCCAGGTGCCCCTATGCTCCAATGACCCACACCAATCCAGGGTTTCACTGTCCCAGAATTGTTCTTGGCTATCTCCCATTACATAGATGTCATCTGCTCAGAACATCCTTCTCGCCACCAAGAGTTGGACGACTACCAATCCATCATCACGGATCCGGCTGTCCGTTTCGGTGGTACAACCTTTTACGACTACCATCGCCGGTTCTCAGAAGCCGCTGCCTCCAGGCTCCTGCAGTGGAACATCGTGACGTACTGGGACGCCCTCGACGTTGAGCTCCACTGTCGCATCTTCGCCGGCAAAGTGTCCCTCGCCTGCGACCTCTGTGGTTGCCCATCCCACCCTGCCACCCTCCCACCCTGCCACATGCTCCCTGTCTGCCCCTCTGAAGTGTCATCTGCCCTGCCTCTGCTCGCTGTTCCGCCCTACTCTTCCTCCTTCTACACAACGTTCTGCCTTTGCCGTGTTCTGCGGGAGGAAGGACCACCGTGGTCATCTTGTAATCTTCTCCGAAGTTAGCATAATCTGCAGCAATTTCAGTACCTACGGCTGCAGAACTTCGTCATGCAAGTTCCTGCACATTCTGTAGTGGCGCCCGCACCTCCTGCCCTCAATCCCACTCCTCCTTCTACTGATAAATGACTGTTGGTCAATCTTGCCACCTCCATCAACGTCACCACCCCCAACAACGTCACCACCAGGGCTGCGGACTTGGACTTTCACCCTGACCCCTCATTTGTACGATATTTGCTTGATGGACTGAAAAGAATACAATTCTCTACTCCTTGCACTCCTCACTTCTGCTCCAACCTCCTCGCCAAGAAGGTGAAGCAGGGGTTTATGATTGGCCCCTTCTCATCCCCGCTATTCTCCACCTAACGAATCACTCCCCTCGGAATTGCCACCCGAATGTATTCAAGCAAGAAGCGTATCATCATCGATCTTTCCGCCCCCCATGAATCTTCAGTCAACAGCCTCATCCTGAGTCCTGACTTCACCTTGCAGTACGCCACGGTCAACCATGCCATGACTCTCATTAAACTTTCTGGCAGTGGAACCTTGCTTGCCAAAGCCGACATAATATCTACCTTCAAGGTGGAGCCCCTCTATCCCAACACCTGGAATCTCTTCGGTGTCTGCTGGGAGGGGCGGTATTATTTCTGTCCGCCTAACTTTTGAATGCAAGAGCAGCCCTCAAATATTCAACACCTTAGCCTGAAGCCCTGTGTTGGATCTTGCTAAATGTCAACATGTTTCCTTTTATGTTCTCTATCTCCTCGACAGTTTCCTCACTATTGGCACCACTTCATCCTCTCCCTCCCTGAGCCTTTCCACCCTTGTTTCCACCTTCATTCTCCTTGGCGTACCACTCTGAGTAGAAGACGGAAGGCCCCTCTACTCGCCTCAAATTCCCCAGCATCATACTGGACAAAGTCTTATTTCAGGTCTCCCTGCCTCTCAACAAACTTCAGTGCATTTCCTTCCTCCTGTCCAATTACTTGGAATCTCCCCACTGCACTAAATGTCAGCTGCTTTTATTGCTGGGCCATCTAAATTATGCCATCAGGATCATCCCTTCCTGTCCCACTCACAGAGCTCAGGCCTTGGCACCTTCTCAGTCATTGGAACAGCATCACCTTTTTCTATGATGACTGTCTCTTGTCCAGAAGACTTACGTAGTTCATTGATGCTGCCCCTTCCATTGGGTACAGGAATTTCTATAGTGGTTGCTTCCTCTCCTGCAGCCCCCTCCTACGCCCTGTTCGAGTTGTAGCCAATTGCCGTAGCTGCTTCTCATCCATTCCGACAACCTTCCATGGTACACATCATTAACAAGGGCCGTTCTGACTACCTCCCTATCATGAGTTTCCCAAGACGTCTAATTTGGCTATCCGTCACCCATCAGTTCCTTCTCAGGTGCACATGTACCCGACCAATGTAACTAAATCACTGATTCTCTGTCCCGCCTCCAATTTCAGTTTTTCAGGTGCTTGGCCCTGTATGCAGAACCCCTACCAACCCCAGTCCCTCCAACCTTCCCGTAAAACATCCACTCATTTGCCTCATCTCTCAGCCATGCCATCCTATCAGCTGTTGCACAAAGTACACTGTCCTCTTACTGGACAGCCAGGAGATTCTTCCAGCGTTTCCATACAATATATTACCTTCCTTTTCCCTCCAACAACTTGGTCACCATGTCTTCCTTCATCACCCATGCCAGCTCATCCCTCTCCATGCGGACATCATCCATCCGGATATACTTGGCCGGGATCAACTTCTTTCTCAAGTTGCTTACTGGGTCTTCATGTTCCTCCTCTCACCTGCAAGTCTCCCTTCTCAAGGGCCTCCAACGCACCAAAGTCCACCAACCCCCTCGCCACCAGCCCATCACCTTCGATATCCTGTCTGCCTGCATCCAGACGCTGTGGCCTGGTTACATCTCCATCACAGTTTCTTCCACACTAGAATCAATGTTTCCTTTGTCATTTTTGGGATTCCTGCAATGTTCAGAGTTTACATCTGTTATCTACAACCCTTCTTGTCATCTCAGCGTGTCAAATGTCACCATCATCGAAAGATTCCCCCATCAAACACAGAGAAACCAATCAGTTTGGCAGAACCACACCAATCTATCTGTTCCGACTACCATCAGCCCTTACGAATCACTCACCTACTTCCTGCAGCTCAGACAATCTCAACATGCCTTTCCATCCGATCCACTATTTATCTCAGATTCTGATCCCATCGCCAATTGTTACATTCCCATCTGAGACAAATACTATCCCTGTCCGGCTATCCTGCTGATCAATTCTCCAGACACTCCTTCCGCATCGGAGCCACTTCCATGGCATCTAAGACAACACTGTACAGCTCCTCTCAAGCCTATCATTCCTACATCTGTTCTGACAACAACAATAAAAGACAACCCACAACATGCTCACTCATCTCTCAGAACCTGCATTAACTCTGGCACAGTCCTCCAGTTTATGCCTCATTTCATGGACACCGTCAATCTCATGCACCGTATCGTACCCAACCAGCCAAAAGACAAATGGCTCCCCAGCTGAGCCTGGTTCCTCAAGGTTTTCTTCCTTCTTTCCCTTGCCACTGTCGCTTCTGCTTGCTCTCCTGGGGTCTGTTGGCTCACTCACAGGCATCTTGTCCATATGCCTGTACTACCTCAGCTATATCGCCAACCATTCAGCAACTGCAGTCCACAACAGCTCACTTTTTATCCAGGATCGGACTAACTTTGATTTTTCTTTTTGGAGATTTCCTTCACCACAGCAGCCTAACTACCATGACCTGACGGTGATGTCTACCTGAGACTCCAAGCCAAACCCTACAGAATCAAACCCTCCGGATCCTTCACCTGCAGCCCTTAGCTTCCTCCAGTCCATTCTCATTTCCCAACTGAATCCTCATTCTCACATCCATTTCCTAAAATATTCTAAACCCATTTTCATGTCTGGTACTTAAACTCGTGAAATGGAAGTTTTACAGTGTCTGATTTGCTGGCATTAGATTAGCACAACTAACACCGAAGATAAGGCAGAATGTCCGAAATTATCGGGATGCCGTAGAGCGCCCAGGAGCCAGTTAACAAATATAAATCCCAGGAAAGTGGGCTGCGATGTAATGCCCCCCAGGCAATATCAGAAATTCTCATCGGGAGCCCACAGACAGAAATTGCTTGTAGTGTCTATCCGCCCTAAAAAAGTTAACTATCCCATTAACCCATCTTGAAGAATGCCGGTATTGGAGGTCCAGGGATGATTGAGTTCCTGAAGAAAGCGATGGCCTCGTTGACCTACAGCTCCCTCTGTATGCCGGAAGACATCACTGAACGTGGTCTGTCATCAATCCCCAACTTCTTCTACAGGGATGATGGACTCAGGCTGTGGGACATCATCCACAGGTAATGTTTGTATAGGCCTATAGATGTTTAGGCTGCAAAAAAGGCCAGATCTGTGCAAAGAAATGTTGTAAACCTCATTTGGCAGCATGATTGGATTTGAACATTATATATTCATGCAACTACATTTTTGCATTATTCTGTTTATTAAACTCCAGTCTACTCCTCCCCCCCAAATTATATCATGCTGCTGGATTATTGTGAGTTTTATGGACAAACCATTTCTGCATGGACCTTTCTTTTTGCACAGGGCCATTGTCATGCTGAAACAGGAAAGGGCCTTCCCCAAGCTGTTGTCACAAAGTTGGAAGCACAGAATCGTAGAATGTCATTGTATGCTGTAGCATTAAGATTTCCCTTCACTGGAACTAAGGGGTCTAGCCCGAACAATGAAATTATCCCAGGCCATTATTCCTCATCCACCAAACTTTACAGTTTGCACTATACATTGGGGCAGGTAGTGTTCTCCTTGCATCTGCCAAACCCAGATTCGTCCAACTGACTGCCAGATGGTGAAGCGTGATTATTCACTCCAGAGAACGTGTTTCCACTGCTCCAGAGTCCAATGCTTTACACCACTCCAAGCGACGCTTGGAATTGTGCATGGTGATCTTAGGCTTGTGAGTGTGTGGCTGCATGGCCATGGAAACCAATTTCATGAAGCTCCCGACGAACAGTTCTTCTGCTGACGTTGCTTCCAGAGGCAGTTTAGAACTCGGTAGTGAGTGTTGCAACCAGCACTATGCGGTCCCATTCTGTGAGCTTATGTTGCCTATCACTTCGTGGCTAAGCCGATGTTGCTCCTAGATGTTTCCACTTCACAATAACAGCACTTACAGTTGACCGGGGCAGCTCTAGCAGTGCCGAAATTTGACCAACTGACTTGTTGGAAAGGTGGCATCCTATGACGGTGCCAATTTGAAAGTCAGTGAGCTCTTCAGTAAGGCTATTCTACTGCTATGGAGATTGTGTTGCTGTGTGCCCGATTGTATACACCTGTCAGCAACGGGTGTCGCTGAAACAGCCGAATCCACTAATTTGAAGGGTGTCCACATACTTCTGTGTGTATATGTAGTGTATCTGTGCTCCTTTGCTATGTTGTCATAGTGTTTGTCTAATGCCTGATGTTGTGTATAGGTTTGTTAAGAAAGTGATTTGTTACTACTACACCTGTGACTCAGACGTCCAGAATGACTCTGAACTGCAGAACTGGATCAAGGATATCTTCTTCTATGGGTTCCTGTCCGAAACCAGCACAGGTTACACTTTTCTCATTTAACACAAAATGCAACCTATTCCCTATTTAATGCACTACTTTTGACCAGTGCACTGATCATCTTGGCATACTGTATCTTCTCTGTGCAGGAATCCCTCAGTCTTTCAGTTTGGTGACAGAGCTGGTCAAGTTTATCACCATGGTGATCTTTACAGTGTCTGTCCAACATGCTGCAGTCAACAGTGGACAGGTAATGAACTTTGAAACATGTCAAAAACCTGTGTGCATTATCCTCCGCTGTTATTCAAAATGTGATGTTAGTATTAGTGTTTCTGGTGTATTATATTGGAAAAGCTAAGTGGTTTGATATATTTCGCCATTGTCATTCCAGTTTGATTTTGGCGGCTGGATGCCCAACTCCCCCATCGCTCTGCAACGTCCACCTCCCACCACTAAGGGGCAGTGTACTGAGAGCACCATGCTGAAGACCTTCCCTGACATCAATACCACCGCCCATGGTATGGTCACAGCGTACCTTCTGAGCAAGCAGCCCACTGACTTTGTGAGTATATGAGAGAAACTGAATTGAGTAAATCCTATGACGCTGAAACATTTCATGACAATCCCAATCAAATCGTTTCCTTAGTAGTCATAATTAGTATATCAGTGGTTCATGAAACAACAGTTTCCATGTTATTTCATCAACTCTTGCCTACTTAGGTCGCTCTTGGAAATGGCTATCAGGATCTCTTCAGCGAGAAGGCCCCTCTGCAACTGATTCACAAATTTCAAGATGAGCTGAAGAAATACAACGTTGAAATCCAACACAGGAATGTCCCTTTGCCCTTGCCGTACACCTACCTGAGTCCCAACAATGTGGAGAACAGTGTGGCCCTGTAATGAGTCAGGGCTGTGTTTATTAGGCCCCAAATGGAAGGAAACACACTGATACAGGGAGACTACCTTGTTTTCCGTTGAAACATGTTTTAAAGCATTTATCTTATGGTACGACCTAGGAAGTTTACTCAATTGAGGTTCAGCCCACTTTTTCTTATTTTTAATAGCACCATAGCCACATAACCAGAGCTGGCCATGCAGTCAAGATGAGAAGTTAAATGTTTCTACTTCTGTTTTGTATGCCACTAGATGATCCCTTTTATCTAAGTATTTTAGTTGGGTTCTTGTATAACTGAAATGTTTGTGCCTTGGCTCCCTTCCTGTTAACGGTTAATTGCAAAACCTAATCTTGCATGCAAAACAGAAAGCTACTGTAGCTGCTCCCCGTGGCCTTCCATTTTCCAGCTAACCAGCAGGAGGTGGGGTGTATGGTTTCCATAGAGACAGGTGACCTTAAGGAGAACTTCTTTCAGCTACCTGCCTCCCTCTAAAGGGGAGTGTTGAGAGTAAACTACCAAATGGACAACACCTACAGACGTGACTTCCCATAGTGCCTTGCTGCTGAGAGCAAGCTGCAAGTGACGTTCCTGATTTATTAGCAGTGTAGCTTAAATTGAACCCACTCAATAAATGTGTGGTAGCCAGAAGAATACTACTGTCCATACAGAGAGAGATTATAACTTTAACTTTGCTTTGTAACTTTTTGATTCCATGGAATAAAGTCTTAGTTAATCTTCATCCTTGTCTCTTTCAGTGTTCATTGTCCATGTGGCCCAAGCCGCTGTTCTGTTCAACTGGTTGACTCTTACATACCGGAGCCTTATACTGAGTAGCAAACAAGGATAGAATGGTAAAGATGGTGAAACGTGTATATATCCACCAGACTGTAGTGGTTAATACCTTTCAGTAGTCAGTCAATCTTCATGTTACACTGATTCAGCTATGGAGATGACCTGTAATGTGATTGATTATCCTCCCATGAACTGGGTTATGGCTTAGGATATTGAATAGGGGACAATTCTTTAACCAACCTTTACTAGGCGATACTTAATTCTCGACTTGGAAGGCACCAGT